>NC_065598.1:91991531-92291531 GCF_024542745.1 Macaca thibetana thibetana | reverse complement strand
AGGGCTGCTATCTATTTTGTTTCAGAGTCAAACCATAACTGAATTATTTCCCAAAGTTAATTCAGCCTATGCACAGGGATGAACAAGGACAGCTTAAAGGTTAGAAGCAAGATGGAATTGATTAGGTACGATCTCTTTCATGGTCATAATTTCCTCAGTTATAATGTTTGCAAAGGTGGTTTCATTCTTAGTAGAGAAGGGGTTTCGCCGTGTTGGCCAGGCTGGTCTCAAACTCCTGGCCTCAAGTGATCCACCCCACTTGGCCTCCCAAAGTGCTGGGATTACAGGCGTGAACTACCACACCGGGACTGGGAATTTTATTTTAAAACCTAAGAGACAGACCTTTTCAAACGCTGCTGTTCTTTACTGGACTGTTAACAGTTCCTTATTTGATGGTTTTCTGGTATATTAAGGACCTGCTCCAATCAAAAGTATTCCCTGTGTTTGCTGGCTGATAGCATAATTATACTAAGTCATCAAGAAACTGTTTTGATTCTAAGGGTAAAAATCCCTTTCTTTAGCTACCACAGAATTGACCTGCTTCGTTGTCCATTATTCATCACTCTTTTGCTTCCTCTTCTTTACAGTCTGGATCAAGAAAAGTTCACCTGGAAATGCTACTGCACATACTTAGGCATCTTGGTGGTTTTGTTTTTATTTTTATTTTTTATTTGCCAAAGAGTTACCTAACTAGAGTCTGATGATTGTTCTAGGTTGTCTTCAGAGGCTGAGTCACTTGTCCAATTCCTGGTATTTGATTTTTGGGTTTCTTTTGTTGTTGGTGTTCTGTTTTTTGCCTATGGCTGAGGAGGTCTTTCCACAGTAAATAGATATATAATTCACCAAACACAAAAACAGTCAGACCTGCTGATTTTCCTCAAGAAGGTCGATGTTTAATTTATTAATTAAGAAACTTTGTCTTGTATTTCTCTCCCTCCTCCTCAGCCTTTTCTTCCTCTTCCTTATGTTTATGGAAAAGCTCAAGCAGTCTTCTGTGTTAATAGGCAAGGCTGAGGGCAGAGTTCTGCCTCTGGGAAATGTTTACTCTGGAAATACACAGGAGACATTTGTTTGGTCTGACTCATCCAGACTGGGCCATAAGCCATTTTGGGCAAAAATGAGATGTCTTAAGTAATGATGCTTGTCCAGACTAAATTTTATGTTTAAAAAACAAATAAACATGGTCATTGCAACCTCTTAATTAACCACTATTTACCAGTCCACTAATATTTTGATAGTCATCTTTCCTTCTAGGGATACACATAAAATTCATAAACATAATCGATGTTCATTATTTGCTCCACAAATGATTACTCTTGAGAAGTAGCTATTTTCAAGACTTCCATGACTTCTTCAAATAATAATGCTAGGGAAAATCAATTTATGCATTTACCCATCCCAAAGCTGTTCATGTCTGTCTTGGGGGAGTTGGAGGTATGGAGGGAGGAGAATGCAAATAATACCCTGACCCTGCTTTGTCAGCTTGATCTAATCTTTGCTCTTAAACCTCCCTGCAAATCTGCCAGAAATCATGAGGGAAAGACTCTGATCTCCTGTTCCTGCCTCTGGCCAGTAGCCCAGGGCTACTATCATACCCCGCCTCTCCAATTAACCATTGTTCCACTTGAAACACAGAAAGAGAAAAACTAGTTGGACTACTTAGATGCTATTTTTTTAAACTTATCATACTAAACCTAGTGGAAATCTTCTTTTAATCCATTTATTTATTTGTGCAGTCAGTTATACTTCACTCATTGTTATATAGAATATACTCCCTACATGTTCAGCAACAGGTTAAATGTGAAGGAGCAGTAATGGGGTACCACAGGGTAGAGGGGTATTGTTGACAAGAGAAAGGACAAGGAATAACCTTAAAGAAACAGAAGTCTTCACTACCTTAAAATCTAATTGGGGGAAAAATAACATACCCAAGTCAAATAATAAGCAATTAAGAAGCAAGGGGAAAAATGTAATATACTAGAAACAGCATACATGAGTGGTGAAAGGGATGTGAGAGCCCACAAATGTTTAGTTCAGTTCAATATTTGAGTAAACATTATGTGCTAGATCCTAATTTTTTAAAAAAATGACAAAATAAGATAACAGTGGTAACAATCTGGAGGAAGAGACAGACAGTTAACTTTCTTGCGAGGCACATTGTAGTGAATGTTTTAAGATCTACACAGTACCATGGGGGAAATCATAGAGGGAGAAATTAATTATGTGTGAGGGAATTGTAACTGCCCAAGGGGTTCTTCCTGCCTACTGCCTAAAGACTATGGCACTGTAGTAGAGAAAGAGTTTAATAGACATGAGGCCGGCCACCTCAGGTGAGAGATGGAGTTCCTACTCAAATCATCTGGTTGGGAGCTCCTAGTTTGGGAGTTTTGCAAAGGCAGTTTGGGGGAAGGGGTGGGGAAGGCCAGGTAACAGGTGCTTGCTGCTGATTGGGTAGGGCCAAGATGAAATCGTAGGGGGTTGAAGCTGTCCTCTAGTGGGCTGAACCCTTCTGGGTAGGGCCACAGGAGTGGGGTTGGTGGGTCCCGGTGGAGCCATGGATGTCAGACATGCAAAAAAACTGAAGAGATATCCCAAAAGGTCAATCTACAATAGTGGTGCTATTTGCAGGAGAAATTGGGGAAGTTGCAGATCTTATAACTTCTAGAATAATGGCTGACAGTCCTTTGTGTCTGCACCCTAGCAGGACTCAGGTGCCCCGCCTCCCCTCAGCCTGATGGCCTCCTGTTAGCTTTACAAAGGTGGTTGAGTTTTGGGCAAGGCCTGTTATCATTTAAATAATAGCCTAAATGTCTATGTCTTCCAAAGTTAGCTTGGCCCAATAGCCCAGGAATAACTAAGGGAAAGGCAAGATAGGAAAGGCAGGGTAGCTCAACTTGTTAGAATTTTTCTTACTGATATAATTTTTGCAAAGGCAGTTTCAGGGTTAGGAAAGTTCTGGATAAGAAGTGTGGTTTGAGATTGGCTGTGAAGGATGCATGTCATATTTTGTAGGTAGAAATGGTTGGTCGGGGGAGGTCGCAGTGAAGGGAAGTGCAGAATATGAAGTATGGGGAGTATTCAGATCCTTTGCTGTGTTTCAGTCATAACACATGAGGTGAGGTGCAGGTGGAGGTCAGATGGAAAGACAGGCTAGATGTGAAGGCCCCTGAAAGCAACACTGAGCAGCTGGAACTTTATTTTGTAGAAAATGGCAATATTGGTGATTTTTGAAGAAAGAAGTAAGGTGAACAAATCTATTCTTTAAGAAGTTAGCATTGTGGGCCGGGCATGGTGGCTGCCATCTGCAATCCTAGCACTTCGGGAGGCAGAGGCAGGTGGATCACCTCAGGTCAGGAGTTCGAGACCAGTCTGGCCAACACGGTGAAATCCTGTCTCTACTAAAAATACAAAAGTTAGCCAGGCGTGGTGGCGCATGCCTGTAATCCCAGCTACTTGGGAGGCTGAGGCAGGAGAATCGCTTGAACCTGAGAGGTGGAGGTTGCAGAGATCACGCCATTGCACTCCAGCCTGGGTGATAAGAGTGAAACTCCATCTCAAAAACAAAACAAAACAAAACAAAACAAAACAAAAAAAACCCAAAAACAAGAAGTTAGCATTGTGGTTAAGAGCTAAGTGCTCTGAAGTCTGACAGAATTGGATTTGATAAGTGATTGAGCTCCTACATTCCAGGAACTGTTCTAGTCACCTGGGCCATAGTAGTGATGAATGTTGGCAAGTCCCCTGCTCTCATGGTGCTTACTCTTTAGCAGGGCAAAGGAGAGACAGAGGACAGTAACGACAACAACAAAATACATTTTACAGATAGTTTTAGATGGTGGTAAGTGCTATGCAGAAGATGGAATTAGTGAGGTGAATATCTGAGGCAAAGACTTCCAATAAAAGGGAATAGCTGATTTAAAGGCCTTATGTGGGAATGAGCTTGATGTGTTTTAGAAACAGACAGAAGGCTGATGTGGCAGGACTGAGGAGACTGAAGGGCAGATATGCATGCAAGAGATTAGGATCTAGAGGAAGGTAGGGGTCTGATTACCATGTCTTTGTAGACCAGGGTAAGGATTTTGTTTTTTATTCTAATCATATCAGGAAGCCATTAGAGGAAATTTTAAGTAGGGTTTAACATGACATGATTTAGATTTTTAAAAAGTTGGTTCTGCCTGATATGTGCTGAATTTGTAGGGGATGTAGACAGAAATGGAAGACTCTGTGTATGTTTTAAAGTTAGAGCAGGCAAAACTTAATTGAGATCTATTGTTTTCTAGTTATTTCACCTTGAACGAATTAGTTAACCTCACCTCAGCCTCAATGTTCTCATCTGTAAAAAGGGGATGACATTAGTGATAGATGCAGGAGGAAGATAAGGGGGAGGATACCCGGAGAATAGCGTCTATCTGCCCGGGCATGGGGAGAACAGGGTGGAGTCATGGGAAGTTCGTGCAGTTTGCAGGGGGGGCAGGAGTCTGGCCTCTCCTGTTCCTTTGTGGTACCTGGGATTCGGTTGGTGAGATGGGGGCCTGTTAACAGGAACCCCTCTTGCTTTGCTGAGAGTTTTCTTCCTTTTCGCCTAGTAAATTCCGTTTCCCTTCACCCTTTAAAGTGTCTGCGTACCTAATTTTTCCTGGTCGTGTGACAAGAACCTGGTTTTTTTCTGCAACATTAGTACTGACCTTATAGAGTTGCTGTGAGCATTAAATTAAAATGCCCCGCTATATACTGGCACATCATATGTATTCATTCAATTATAGCAGTTGCTATTATGAATATCGTGATGACGATGGTGACTTTGGGTTGGATATATGAGAAACTAGAAGCATGGAGATAGTCAGGAGGCTACTGTAACTATCCAAGAGAGTTAAAATGAGAGGCTGGAATAGAGCAGTTGGAAAGGAAAGCATCATGTTAATAAATTTAATTAATGAATACCAAACATTTAATTTAAGTAGGAATGTTTAATGACTTATATTCAAATTACTAATAAAGTTTAACATTAGTAAGCGCAGAGAGTCAAAACTCACTTCCATAGTGAGACTGAAAATAAAATTGCTAATGGTCTATTTTCGCTCCCTTAATTCCTGGTTAACTAATTACTTTCCTGTATTATCAGTTCCTGTCACATAAAACCATGATTCATTTCAAGTATACTGTTGGGACGTGGTCAAAATACATCAACTCGGCCTTCAAATGAAATGATTGTGCATGAGGTGTACTCTCTTTCAGCTCTGCACCATAACTAAAGTATTCCTTTGCTATATTTGAACTTAAGGTGATTCTTTTGCATTCATGAATAAAAAGAAAGGTAGACCTTCCATTTGTTGTTTCATGCTTTGGGTGAACCTTGTTACCCTAGCAGTGAAAATGAATTGCTGACTGTATTGGTAATTTTCTTCCAACATTATATGCGTTACCAGTAAGTCATCATTCTTGGAGTACCAAAGGGCAGTTTTCAGTTACTCGTTTCTATTTTCTGGTGTTGATGACTCATAATAGACCTGAGAGAAACTGAGCTTCAAAAGGCTGGTCTAATATTTATGAAGTTTAATGCATAGTTACCTAGGTGACATGACATTAGCCATGAAGGTTAAGGCTTATGAATATTAAAAGTTTAAAGAGCTCTTTGGCAGGTGTGAATTTTAATTAGTTATTTCCTTACAGAAAAGTGTTGAGAGGCCAGAATTTAAAATATACAAATCATCAGAAAAAGACATATACAATTCAGAAAATCTTGGTTAACTCAGCATTGCAGTTTTTATTTTTTGTTGAGTCTCAGGCTTTTGGAAAAACCATTAGGAAGCGGAGTGAGAGAAAAAGCAACAGTGAATTTGTTGTACAGGTGTTTTATAAAACACACAAAAGACATTAATTGCTAATGTAATAAGATGAGCATATCAATGCTGATTCAATTACTATTAGAAAATAAAATGTTTTAATAAAAATTACACAGCTATAATCAAATGAAATATTAGCTTCGAGTAAGATTTTAAACAGATAGCAACATATGCCCCTTAAATTGTTTTTGTCACCTAAATGTGCATATTTGCAATAATTATGACTCTTCATCAAGTACTAGTGTATTCTCAGAAGTCACATTGAACCTTACAACTCCTCTGCCTCAGTCACCACTACATGCTTAATTAAACTTGGGTAGTATAGCTTTTTACTGTCTTTGCTGTTGGTAGTTAGGCTTTATCTATCTCTGCGTTCAGTCTGGGAAGAGAGGCTGTGCTAGGCTTTGCTATATCTTTCAAATGAAAACCTAGGAAGCAAATGATGAATATCTTAACTCTGTAGGGTTAGGCCATTTTATATATGAAGGTAGGGGATTGAACATGAAAGACAATTTGGGGTTCCATTTGTTCTTCTTTTATATTTGCTTCTCTCCAGCCTGTTGTAATCTGTGGAGCTCGAGGCTGCCTCAGAGGCAACTAATATTCAGTAAAGATGAATTGCCAAAACTTCAGCTTCTAGGAAAGTTGTCAGGTAAATAAACTGTCAAAAGCAATTATTTTTCTTATCTTAGGCAGACAGCTAGCTCCAAACATTCCTTCCTTAATATTTTCCAAAGTATATTCCTCACATTCAAATCTGCTCTCAAATTTATCTAATTAAGGTGAACTGAAAAGAGAATTTCCATATCCTATTTCTAGTATTAATGTAAATTCCTTTAAATAGAGATATAATATAATGTATACTGTTTTAGCTATGAAGATTTTACAAAATACACATAAAATATGACTGGCTAGACACTTATTCTAGAAACCTTATACATTATCTTATTAATTCTCACAATCACCCTTTTGAGAGGATAATTATTAATCTTATTTTACAGATGAGAAAACAAAATCAGAGTGATTAAATTATTTGCCTAAATCACAGGCCTCATATGTGGTAAACTCTAGATTCGAATCCAGATCTGCCTAATTTGAATGCTTGCTATTTTCTCACTATAAGACTATAGATCTTCACACTGCTTACAATCATATGATACAATTATCTTGATCTCTGTCTCTCTCCATCCCAGCATGTAAGCTTCGTAAAAACAGGGGCCCTGTCTGTCTTGTTCATTGCTGTAACCCCAAAGTCCAGAAAAATTTTTGGTATATTATAGGCACTCAGTAAATATTGTCAAATAAAAGTAATCGTTAAAGTTTTTTTGTTAATTTCAAATTAGATAGTTGTATAAGAACTACCAAAAATGCCAATCAAGTGCCATAGGGGTCTATCAGAGGGAGAGATTACTGTGAGTTGGAAGTTATTACAATAGTATAGAATAGACCACACGCCTCCAAAAAGGAGTGTAGCTGGGCTTGGTGGCACGTGCTTGTAGTCCCAGCTACTTGGGAGGCTGAAGGGGGAGGATTGCTTGAACCCAGGAGTTTGAGGCTGCAGTGAGCCATGATCACACTACTGCACTCTCCAGCCTGGGTGACAGAGAGTAAGACCCCATCTCTTAAAAAACAAAACAAAACAAAACAAAAAACAAAACAACAACAAAAAAGAATACGAACACCTCAAAGCCTCAAAGGTGTGTTCAAAACAATATAGTGGGAGGGAAAGAGGATTAGAACTTCAGTTACTATTCATCTTTGTTTCAGTTCATACTTTTGCAATTTTACTTTTCATAATTTATAATGTATATATTATAGGAATGTAAATGCAGTGTAATAAATATAATCTAGTAGTATATAACATACAGTAATATGATACATACAGTAACACAATCATATGTTTATGTGGGGGGTGAATACTCAAACATTTTTACTGCTAGTTGTCTGTGTTTGGAGACTTTTGGTCCAGAGGGAGAAATAAACATAAGCAGATATCTGTAATTTAGTGTTCTACTTGCGTATAGATGTCTATACAATAGACAAATATACTTCAAGGTGGTGGTGGTGCTGCTGGTGCTTGTGGTGGTACTGGTGTGTGTGTGATGGGAGCTCAGAAAAAGTCTCACAGAGAAGGTGATACTTTAAACAGAATCCTATAGAATAGAGAGTTAAAATGGGGATTTTTCAGGGACGAAGAACACTTGCAAAGGTACAGAGGTATAACATTCTTGATACATTTGAGGAACTATAAAATACATCTGAATTACTAAAGTAGAGGGAGTAGAATGAGGAATGGAAGCATATTATCATTGGATTACATGTATCTAATATATAAATACGAATATTGAGGATGAGTATTCATTTTATTACAAATCTGAGTGGGGTACAGGATAAAAAACTTTGGAGATCACTCACTGAACTAGACTATAGGTAATAACAGGCTGAACCAGAGTGGTGACCATGGATGTGAAGAAAAGGATATCATCAAGTGATATCCCAGCAGAAAGATTAAAGGTTTTGGTGGGGCCGGGTGCAGTGGCTCGTGCCTATAATCCCAGCACTTTGGGAGGCCAAGGTGGGCAGATCACTTGAGGTCAAGAGTTCAGGACCAGCCTGGCCAACGTGGTGAAACCCCATCTCTACTAAAAATACAAAAAAAAATTAGCTGAACATGGTGGTGCATGCCTGTAGTCCCAGCTACTTGGGAGGCTGAGGCAGGAGAATCTCTTGAACCCAGGAAGCGGAGGTTGCAGTGAGTTGAGATTGAGGCATTGCACTCCAGCCTGGGTGATAGAGTGAGACTATGTCTGGGGAAAAAAAAAAAAAAAAAAAAAGGTTTTCATGGGAGTGGGAGGGGGATGGAGAGGAAGGAGTTAAAGAGTTAAAGATAACTTATGAATTTCAAGCCTGGGCGAGATTATTAAAACATAGACATAAAATTATCATTAGGAGAGGAGGGCAGTTTTGTGAGATGAGATAATTTTGGGATATAGCACGTTAGGGAGGATACATCCAAACGTAAAGGACCAATAGGGAACTAGGATATGAGACAGGAACTCTGGAAAAAATCAGGTCAAAGTTGAACAATTCCAACTTTGAATTATCCATTCATCAAACATTTAATGAGCACCTATTCTGTCAGGCACTATGCTAGACACTGGGGCTAGTTAGAATGCAAATAAGACAGACGTGGCACTTTCCCTCAAGATGCTTGTAGTCAAGAGGGAGAGACAGACAAACTAGGAAAGTGTTTATGTATAATCATAGAATCATATAATAATAGAATCATGGTCAGTTCTATGAAGGGAGGGCTACTTTACATTAGGTAAAATGGTCAAAGAAAGCCTGGGAGAAAGTGCTATTTACATTAGGTGGTCAAAGAAAGCCTGGGAGAAAGTGCTATTTCACCTGAGAACTGATAGATGAGAAAGGAACAGCCAGGAAAAGTAGAAACAAGAGCATTCCAGGAAGAGGGAACAAAAAGGATTGGGTGTGAAAGAGATCTTGTTGTGCTCTAGAACAGAAAGAAGGCCAAGGTGACTGGAGCTTATAGAGCAAGGGACATGGCACAGAATGAAGCTAGAGAGGAAGGCAGAAGCCAGATCATGGATGGCTTTGAAAAGCATCTAAAGAACATTACATTTTGTTTATTTCTTTTTTCTTTTCTTTTCTTTTCTTTTTTTTTCTTTTTTTTTTGAGATGGAGGCTCACTCTGTCACCCAGGCTGGAGTACAGTGGTGCCATCTTGGCTCACTGCAACCTCCATCTTCTGGATTCAAGATATTCTCCTGCCTCAGCCTCCTGAGTAGCTGGGACTACAGGTGTGCACCACCATGCTGGCTAATTTTTGTATTTTTAGTAGAGACGGGGTTTCGCCATGTTGGCCAGGCTGGTCACAAACTTCTGGCCTCAAGTGATCCACTCGCCTCGGCCTCCCAAAGTGCTGGGATTATAGGTGTGAGCCACAGCGCCCGGCCTAAATTTTATTTTTTTGTAACATAAAGTTATTGAAAGATATTATCTGGGAGCAATAAAATTATCTAATTTACCTTTTAGGTTTCTTTGCATTAGCAGATAGTTAAAGCTTTGAGAACAGATGCATTCTCAGATGGAGAGAGTATAAACACAGAAATAAAAAGCCGAGGGTTGAGGCTTAGAGAATGCTCATTATTAGGATATGATGGGAGAAGGAGCCAGCAAGGAGGAATGAGGGGTGTTCAGAGAAGTAGGAAAGGCATCCTGAAAGTCCACATAAGGAAGTTTTTCACAAAAGAGAGCATGGACAATATTGTTACATGTTACATGGAACTATCTTAGGAAGGAACGAGGTCTGAGAAAAAGCCTATATACGTGGGAGCAGGAAACCATTCTGAACGTGTAGCTTCCATAACGAACAATGAAGGTACAGGCCCACACTGCTGAAAATTTGTTAGTCAACGTGGGGATAAATTAGAATGATGGATAGAAGTAGCAAGTTCAAGCAAAGGTCTTTTCAGACTAGTTGAGATCTGTGGGAGTTTGGATTTGGGTTTGGGGTAAGACAAGTGAAGGGAGTGGTAGGAGATGTAAGAGGAGAGGAGGCAATTGAAAACGTTTGGAAAATGCTTGAAAGATGAGGCGATAATTTGAAGTCCAAGGGCCTGGAGAGTATTAAGAGAGATATGTTCAAGATCACAAGTACTAATGTGAAATTTTAAAGGAAGAAGACCCTTCTCTGAGGCTGGAAAGAAGGGTGAGAGAGTAGATGTAGCAACAGAGAAACTCTGAATTGAAGTGGTAGAAAGATTAGGAAGTTCATGGAAGTTGACCCTGATTTTCAATCACTCCAAATGAACAACATGCAGTAATGTGCTGTGTAGGCTTAATAAGCTAAAACCTCTTTAAATAAGGGCAGGAACCATGGGTTATCTTGTTTGTTTTGTCTGTTTTTGATATTCCCAGTAGTATTTAATAGCATGTTGTACATGGTAGGTGCTCAATTAACATAGGTTTGTTGTTTGATATGATCACTATTCTCAAGAAACTTACAGTTGGAAACAACCAAATAGCATATGCAGCATATGGTAATTTCTGAAAATGTGATATTGCTAATAATTGCTGTAGGACTTGAAGCAAGTGTGTCTGTGGATTGGGCTGATGGGGCAATGCTTCATATAGGAGCTGAGTTTTTATTTGGGCCTTAATGCTTGCCTAGGATTTAAATGTTGATTTTGCAATTAACTAGAAGTGGGCTTCTTCTGTACCTTGGAGTTGGACAGTTACCTTATGACAAATTGGAAAGACCTGATCACTGTAGGAATCATGCTAGAAAATCAGCAAGATGTTATTTAAGAATAAACACTGTACATGTATGTATATAGTATATGAACATAGTATTTATGCATACACATATAATACACACTACTATACAGAGGACAAATAATAAGTAATGTACATATATATGTTTATGTCTGTGTACGCACACATATGCAAACACACGTATATGTTTATTTTAGTGTCTGCTTTACAAAACTAGAGTAACAGAGGTGAAACTAATTTCAAGATGTTATATGCATCCATTTTATTATTTCAGATGGTTAAAAATCTTAATTCATGAAGATTGATCTGTTTTCTTCTTTGCTACATCAAGAGAATGCTATTACATAGAAATAACCAATTTTAATAACCACATAATTTCTCATAAACTAAATAAATTTAGTTTTATAAAAAAAAAAAAAAGAAGAATTGGCTAAGATGTAGAAACATAAAGATCAAAGTGAGAAAGGGACTCTAACTTGTGTTCAAGAGGCTGGAAGTTTAGTAGAATTCTTTGCTTTTGGACTGTATCTTCACAAACCAAAAGTGAAATTCACCACTTCAGTCTAATTTGGAATGAAAGTCAAGAAATTC
Organism: Macaca thibetana thibetana; assembly: GCF_024542745.1. NCBI lineage: Eukaryota > Metazoa > Chordata > Mammalia > Primates > Cercopithecidae > Macaca > Macaca thibetana. Next base: position 92,279,799 of record NC_065598.1, on the reverse strand, counting down.
CATTCTGAGAGGCCGGGCGCGGTGGCTCAAGCCTGTAATCCCAGCACTTTGGGAGGCCGAGACGGGCGGATCACGAGGTCAGGAGATCGAGACCATCCTGGCTAACACAGTGAAACCCCGTCTCTATTAAAAAATACAAAAAAAAAAACTAGCCGGGCGAGGTGGCGGGCGCCTGTAGTCCCAGCTACTCGGGAGGCTGAGGCAGGAGAATGGCGTAGACCCGGGAGGCGGAGCTTGCAGTGAGCTGAGATCCGGCCACTGCACTCCAGCCTGGGCGACAGAGCGAGACTCCGTCTCCAAAAAAAAAAAAAAAAAAAAAAGAAATTCCATTCTGTCATAATTTCCAGATTAATGTTTCTGTTTCCTCTACCTCCACTCAACGCTGTATCAAAATCTTACCCTCTCTTTTAAGATCTATCTCAAATGCCGCTACATCCTTATAAAATCTTTCTTGTCCCTCTCCTCCCAAAATGGATTTTCTTTCCTCTATTACTTTCCATGCTACTTGGGAACTCTTATACAAATTGATTTTGTTGTGCGAATATCATAGAGTGTACTTACACAAATCTAGATGGTGTAGCCTACTACTCACCTAGGTTATATGGTTTAGCCTATTGCTCCTAGGCTACAAACCTGTACAGCATGTGACTGTACTTAATACTGTGGGCAATTATAACACAATGGTAAGTATTGTGTATGTAAGCATAGAAAAGGTGCACTAAAAATACAGTATAAAAGATTAAAAATGGTAGACCTGTACATTGTACAGCTGTACAAAAATATTTCTTTATATCCTTATTCTATAAGCTGTTTAATTTTAATTTTTTACAGTTTCAATTTTTTTGTTAAAAATTAAGACACAAACACACACATTAGCCTAGGCCAACACAGGACCATCAATATCACTTTCTTCCACCTCGACATCTCGTCCCACTGGAAGGTCTTCAGGGGCAGTAAAACTTATGGATCTGTCATCTCCTATGATAACAATGCCATCTTCTGAAATACCTCATGAAGAAAATGCCTGAGGCTGTTTTACCATTAAAATTTTTTAGTAAGTAAGAGTACACTCTAAAATGATGAAAAGTATAGTGTAGTAAATACATAAACCAGTAACATAGTTGTTTATTATCATTGTAAAGTATAATGTACTTTACATAATTGTGTGTGCTCTACTTATATATGAATGGCAGTGCAGTAGGTTTGTTTACACCAGCATTACCACAAACACATGAGTAATGCATTGTGCTAGACGTTAGGACAGCTACAATGTCACCAGGTGATAGGAATTTTTCAGGTCCATTATTGTCTTGTAGGACCACTGCTGTGTGTGTGGCCCATGGTTGACCGCAACATTGTTATGCAGTGCATAACTGTAGCTGTTTATAAGGTCACCTAATTCTCACTCTCATCTTCTAGCCCCCACTGAATTTCAAATTACTTAGTGACAGGATCTGGGTACTGCTCATTTTTTATCCCCTTCAGAAATTAGCATAAGCAATTCTTGACATGGACTGATGCAGAATTAGAATGAGGTAAGGAGTTGATATAGTTGGGAAGCCATCACTGAAAGGTTTGGCTAATAAGAGATAGCTCAACCTTTGTCTTGGCAGTCTCTGTGAAAACATTGAATTATTTAATCTTTAATGTTAATTTGTTTACACATGCCAGTAATTTTCTTTGTCACTATTTATATGCAGTGCAGAGATTTCCTAAGGTAGTACTAATAGATTTTGTGATTATTTTTGAGTTATAAGTATACTGAGCAAAACAGTATAATATTTACAAAATAATATATGGAGGTAGCATAATATAGTGTAAGGAGGGAACACGTTGAAGTCAAGCTGACCTGGGTTTGAATCCTTGTCCTCCTACTTAGAAGCTAGAAGGTTTGGGTAATTTTTTTGCCTGCCCAGCATCTATTCCCTCTTCTTTTGTTAACTGAAGACTGACTTACCTTAAAGAGAATTATTTCCTTTCTGTGATTAATTCATGGGGCTTAACATGGGGTTAACAATACCCCTGTCCTCAGTTCCAAGGGAAGGCACGTGACCTTGGCCTGGCCAATCAGCATATTCCATATTTATGGCCAAAGCCAGGTTGATGTGTATCAACTGGGAAAATGAAGCACACTGTTAAGAGGATGGAATATAAGACTAGAGCTGATGGCTGTGATCTTTCTCCAATCAGGATTGAGCCTGTCCAAGAACACAGGCAATGCAGAGAAAAGCAGAGATGAGTGACCAAGATAAGGGAAAGAGAGACATGATGACATCATTCAGCCTCTGGATCTAGCCATGGGTGAAAACAGTTCATCTTTTCTTTCCCCTCCCACGCCACCGCTGCAGGCTTCTAGTTACATGAGCCAATGAGCAACTTGTTTATTCCTTAAGTCAATGTGAGTTGGGCTTATTTTGCTTGTAATCAAATAACATTAAATAGATACACAACCTGACCTTGGGCAAGTCATAGTCTCTCTGAAGGTCAGTTCAGCTGTAAAACAGGATGATTCCTTTTTTATTCATCACACAGGGACATTAAGAGGTTCACATTTATGTGAAATGTACATGAGTACATTTTGACAACTACAAGTGTTTGGGAAAAGAAAAGGATAAGTATGAGTGTGTATCCCTGAAGAATAAAAAGATACTGTTCCCTATGATTTTGTTTTCTTTAGAAAACAAACACTATTCAACCAATTATTATAGACACTGGAAAACCATAAGCCCATGCCCAAACCATTATAGTTAAATCTCTCACCACAGGATTTCTCTTTCATGACCAAAAATCACAGACTTTTTTCTTTCTTTTCTTTTTCAAAGAACAAGAAAACCTACTTATTATTCCACCTGGAACATGCAAGAGCTAGCATTTAACTTTAACGTTTGTTCTTAAAAGCCTGCACAAAAATTTTGAAATAAAGATTTGTTGCTGTCTCATATACTCCTCATATTCAACTTTTCATTCTGAGTACCGGTTGTAAATATGTTTTTAGAGCAAAGCATTTAAGAAACCGCAAAATTCAACCTTGGAACATTACATTAGTCATTCAAAGGAGACATATTTTTAAATCAGTTCAAATACATGTCTCTACCACATTTCCCTCCTACTCCTTTCCTTATATATCATATTATATTTGATGATCCAGACACTTAAATGATAATCTGTGTAACTCTAAAAAGTTACTGCAATTGCCAAAGGAGCCTAATTTCTGTCTTGGCACCTTCGGGACTTAGAATCATCTGCATTATTTGCAGATGCCTCAAATTATAGGGAAAATTTGCATGTGAGTGTGGCTGTTTAGGGATGGGATGGGTGAATAACTCGTTAATGTATCCAAATGTATGTTAACCTAAGGAGATGACCTCTTGGCCTTAGAAATCTGCCTTGAAGTTTCTGAATCCAGGGACTGTATGTTTAATTTTCACTTATTTTGTAGTAAGGGACTGACATAAGGATGTAAATGGTACTTGCAAAATTCTATTTTAAGACCAAGAGGCAAGCTAGCACAGCAATATAATATTTAGAAAGTAAACATAGGGAATGTAAACAATTGTCTCCTTTGGTCAGAAAGGTGGTCTTGCTCTTAATTTATTACCATCCGTTTTCACTGGCTAGAAATGCTAAGAAATGTGCCACAGTATTCTATGCAAATTAATCCCGTAATTGAAAAGAACATCACTCATGCATCTATGAATGTACTGTAGTTTCTTATACTCAGTATAGGTCCTGATGTACTCATCCTTACTTTTTCCTTGACATCTGTAGAGTATATCCCAGCACCTTAAAAAATTCCTTAAGATGCTTTTTTCCTTAATGCATGTATGAGGAAAGCAAGCAGATTTAACTCAGTATTCACCAGGATATATGCTTTTAGTATAGGTAATTTGATGAAATCCAGGAACATTTCATTCTTTCCAAATGAATCCACCAATGAGCAGCCATTCCTCATTACTAGAAAAATATCAAGTGCCTAAAAATAATAGCATCTATCTGTGGGTTATGTTCGTTTTAATCCAGGTAAGGGGCTGAAACATTTCTTTCTACATGCAGATATGGCAGTACAACCTTTTAAAGTAGTTTCAATAAGCAGATCAAGCTCCTAGTGCTTCAGGTAGTTGTCCCTCCTACTGCTTCATACCCAGAAACCCTAGACCTCTATTTTACAAAACAGGTATACTAATTTTAATGATTATGAAAGTAGGAATTGGAAAGCTTAATTGTTTTACCTAGCATCCCAGAGCTAACAGGTGGTAGATACAGGATTTAAAACTACCTCTGAAAAAAATAAAACCAAGTCTCTTTGACATCCAAGTCAGTGTTCTTAACCACTGCATTGTCCTGTCTCTCAAGCAAAAAGTGACTTAAAATTTCAGCAGAGATGCCAACTTGGACTCTTAAAAGTAGACACACAAGTTTCACCCATGCTCTGCCCCTCTATTGCCAGTTGCCATTCTCACCCCTATTTCTCTACCTCCTGCCACAATCAACAGTACTTTCTAGGGTGACCATCAAAGTGTAATCAATTTACTTATTTTACGAATATGAAAACTAATACTGAGAGAAGAAAGAAATGACTTGTTCAGCGTCACACAACCAATTAGAGGCAGTGCAAATATCAGCACAAATCAGCTTGTTCAGTCCAATGCTGTTTCACTACAGGGAAAACAATCCAGAACATTCAGGCTTCCTTATGATAGGCTAGTTTAATATTCATATATATATAGTTTAATATTATATATAGTTCAATATTATGTATAGAGTTTAATAGTATATGTATTTTAATATTTTGTATATACACATAATACATACATATATATATATTTATAATGTGTGTGTGTGTTTGAATAAATGATGGATAAAAAGTGCCTGAAGTCTTGTAGTCACTATATTAATCACAAAGACGTCTTTAACATCTCCAAAACAGAATACTGGAGTTTTCTTCTCCAAACCTGTTCTTTACCTATTACTATTCCCTGTCTCAGGAAATCTCTACCACCTCTAGGACTAGGGGGACAAAAGGAAGAGATTGGGGTTATCAGAACCAGGAAGCTTGGAGGAGGGTCCATGTAGAGCTGGAACACACATTCCTGAGAAGAGGGTGCTGGCAGCCTGGTGCTGGTGTCCCTTGAGGAACACAATAAACCTGAATCTGGGAACAATGGGACCAAAAGCTACAGACTGGAACCAAAGCCTTGGCCTTGGTGAAGGGCCATTATTGGGGTAACACTTAAGAAACCAGAAGGCAAACGGGAAGGAGTAACGCCTTCTGCCCTTCCTTCAGCCTTGCATTCTCACTCCAGTGCTTCCTAGCTTCAGCACCTATCAGGGAACCCACGGCAAATGAGCCAGCTGGAAATGTGATTTGCTGAGTTGCAGCCCCGGCACCACAGGGTCTCACAAAGTAGAACACAGAAGGTAAGTCTGAGAGACACCAAGTTAATAACTGGCACAGAGGATCATAGTCAAAAGGTAGGGATTTTACCTCTCCTTCACCCCTCCTTCCATTAATATATTTGTAACCATCTGTGGGGCTCATGGCAGAAGGAACAATGATTTCTGTGGGAGCTGGGTAGTATCGTTGTATCTTTTAAATCCCCTTTCCTGATCTTCAGAGAACATCCTTTATGTCTTTTAACTTACTGAATTATTGGTTTCTGCTCTACTACTCCTGAGATTGCTCTAAGATCACTTAATAACACCCTGCTTGCCAAATTCCGTGGCCTCTTTTCCGTGCTCATTCTAACTGTCTTTGGCACATAATATTTTTGACAACTTCATCCTTAAACCTTTCTCCAAAGCACATTTCTCTATTCATTTGTTTGCCTAATGCCTTCTTTTTCTCAGCTTTCCCCACTCTTCTTCTGCCCACTCTCCAAGGCTTGGTGTTCCTTGGAATTCTGGCCTGGACCCCTTTCTGTTTTCACATTTCCTGGGTGATGTCATTCAGTTTTACATTTTTAGCTACAACCTATACATAGTGAATCTCAATCTTTATTGGTAACCAAGACTTTTTCTTGAAATCTGATTACAATATATCTCTCTGTGGAACAGCTCTACTTGAAACGACCCACTGACATCTCAAGCTTAACATGTCCAAAACAAAACTCATCTCTTGAAACCTTTTTTGTCTTCTGCAAGTCTTTTTCTTTAATTAATAATAACAATGTCTGTTAAATTACTCAGGCTAGAAAACTTGGAGTCATTTTTGATTAATTTATCTCTTCCTCACCTCTTGAATCCAATCAGTCACCATATCCTATTGAGTGTTCCGTTGCTTAAATATCACTTAAATATATTTCAGTCTCTTTATTCCTATAGGCACTGCTTGGTTCAGGCTCTCACCATTTCTTACTTTGACTCTTACAATAACCTTCTAACTGGAATTCCAGCTTCCAGTTTCTCTCCTTTCCCAGGCATCCTCTATATAATCATCAAAGTTAGCTTTCTCTCAAATATTGTATGTCCTCACACATATGTGGGTGCTATCAAAGTTCATCTCATGGAGGTAGAGAATAGAATGGTTTTTACCAGAGACTGGGAAGGGTGTGTGTGGGAGGGGGATGAAGATAAATTGGTTAATGGGTATAAAATACAGTTAAATAGAAGGAATACATTCTAGTGTTCAACAGCACAGTAGGGTGACAATAGGTAACAATAATTTATTGGATATTTCAAAAATAGCTATAAGTTTAAAATGTTCCCAATACAAAGTAATGGTAAATGTTTGAGGTGAAGGATATCCTAATTACCCAGATTTGATTGTTATACACTGTGTGCGTGTATCAAAATATATGAACTCTGTAAACGTATACAATTATTATATACTGATAAAAATTAACTTTCTGAAAAACAAGTCTAGTCATGCTGCTTCCCTACTTTTAAAAAAGTCATAAACAACAAAAAGAGCAACTCCAATGTCTTCTCAGTTTCTAGAGAATAAATTATAAAGTCCCTGCATGTTTTCCTGTCTGAGTAAATTCTCAGTAATTGTGTAAGGCCTATCTCAACTAACCTAATTGTGTGGAATCTTTCTTGACTTATACAGAAAAAGCTATTTTCTATCCAGTATTTCCTTGTCACTTAGCATTTACTTGTATTAGCATTCGTCGCTTTGGATTTCGCTTACGTTTTTTTACATGTCTGCCTACTACACTGGTCATATGGGTTCTCCAAAGGGTACAGACCTTGCTTTAATCATCTTTGCATTTACAGTACCTGGCATAGTGCCTGGAACATTCTAGAAACTTAAAAAGCATTTGTTAAATCAATGAATAAATGGATTCATTCATGTGTACAAGGGAAGAATATCTGGGAACCAGTTGTAACCTCACTCAGCTTCTCTTTTCTACTCAGAAATCATACAGGAATGCAAGTAAGTGAAGATCAGTATGAATTGGCTTTAAATTATTTTCTTCAAAATAAATAAATCAGTTACAAACTTTCCTTTTAAAGTATTGTTATAAACATATTCCTTGCAGCACAGCTCAAAATTTGTCTGTGACACAGTTATGTGTCATAACCTCATGGTTGGGAACTGCTCTAAAAAACCAGGGGAGTGTTCTTTCTGTTTCTCTGAAGACACAGATCTGGTGCTTTTAGGTTTGGAATTAAGCCTTACATATTCATTTTAAAGTTTTTTTCATGCTTTAGTGTCTTGCACATGCATATACCCTGAAGCCTTTGATGATAGACTCATTTTTTACAAATTTAGTACATATATCATGGCCCTTTCTCATAAATGCAGCCCTCCAGGTCAGCACTAAAGCACATTGCAAGAATGTTTGTATTATTTTATCTCTTGTGATACTTGTTCTATGTGTAAACAGCATTTTTGCACTCCTGGGGTTGTCATAGCAAGTCCCTCAGAACATCATGTAATTTTTCAAAGAAACCATGAAAATAACAATAATTATTTTTCAAAGAGAATTTAGGGAGAGAGTTTACAAAGTTTTATCTGTACTTAGAGGCTTCAGTGACTCTTCTCACTTTAAATTCTGTGATTTTATGATTAAAATATTGCTGTAGGCTAAAGGGAAAGAATAATTTCCTCTTCTGAAAAAAGAAACTGAGTCAACTAGAAATGCCATCTAGAGTACAAAGTTTTGGAGTACAGTAGTTCCCCCTTACCCACAAGGGATATGTTCTAAGATGCCCCCAGTGGATGCCTGAAGCCTTGCATCGTACCAGACCCTATATATACTACTTTTTTTCTTATACATACATACCTATGACAAAGTTTAATTTATAAATTAGGCACAGTAAGAGATTGACAACAGTAACTAATAACAAGCAGAACAATTATAACAATATATTGTAACAAAAGTTACGTGAATGTGGTGTCTGTCAAAATAAGTTAATATTTTTGTTTGATCTTGAATAACTGAAACTGGAAAGTGACAGCAGGTAAGGAAGGGGACTTCTGTACTTTCAGTTACTCCTCTAGATGGAGAGAATATGACAGTACAACTTTCCATAATTGCTCCTCTTCTAATATTCACACATAATGTGAATTTAAAACTTGTGCATTCTTACTAAAGTACGTTCATGCAGGAAATTTTGAGTCTCGAATATTTTTTGTTTGAAGGAAGTGCCTCCTTTCCGGAAGAGAAACCTATTTTTTATATGCTAGTTTATATTATGTAGGAGAAGGTTTGACACAGGCAAACTGTCTGTAGATTTTGTGGATTTTTCCAGTGTTTTTCAGAAGGCTCTTAGAAAACGTGCCTTGTTTTTTAAGAAAAAAAGTGAGAAGCGCAAGGATGTCTATTGAAATAAACAACCCGTAAAGAAAGTACACAGAATACTTTACTCAAGGGGAGGGGCAGCACACACTGTCAAAGCAATTGTTCTTCTGTCCCGGAGGAAAACCAGAAAATGTCACTGAGTTTAAGTATCTGCATAATAAGTCACCTCATTGTCCTCAAAACATGGAGTTCTTAGGCTAGGTGCAGTTTCCCTTTAATAGGATACATGCATAAATGAGTGAGATTAGAAAGAGCATTGCTCCGAGAAGTCTGAAAAACATCTGACACAAGACACAAGTATAAGTACTGTCTATAGTACCTGGCACTGGAGCTTCTATTCACATTCAGCAAGAAAGGTGGGAAAACTACAGGTTGTCTGCCACGTGATTACCAGAATTCCACCAAAGGAAGCTGAAAATTTCACCCTGAGTAGTTTAACAGGGCATGGCATTTGTGTTCTATGATTTTATTTGTAAGTGTGAGGTAATTTAATAGATTCATTGTACTGAGAAAATCAAGGCAAGTAACTTGAATTTCTATATCCCAAAAAATGTACAATTTTTCCTAGTTTACTTTGGAAGCAGTGCACTCTCTGTATTATGGGTACTAGGCAGTTATTGCAGCAAGGAAATCTACCTGTGTTGGAGTCAGTACCTTGACATCATTAAGCTACACATGCGTATATAGAGGTGGGTATTTACTTTTGACAGAGTTCAGTTCTAAACTTCCGTAAATGCTCTGCCCTTGACAAAGTTGATCTTCTAAGCCCGTTCTTCATGGCTATATGGATCAGTGCTTGTGACAATCACATTTTGAAGACAAAAGGAAATATTTCTTACTAACCAGTGCCTCTTTTGACTTCTTAGACTTACGTATGGAATTACCGTATTTCTCAGTACAGAATAACTGATAAAATTGGAAATGACTTTCTTCTCTAGTTGTGTCTTATAAGGGTGTATTGTTTATTTAACACATTAACATTAGATATTGCCCAATAAAAGAAAAGCAGAAGGAAAGCAGAAGGTAAGTTGAAATTAGGTGCCTTCCAGCTCCCTAGTGCCTTACTAGGTTAATATGAGGAGGCGGTAAGATGAAAGAGCTGTCTTGGTATGTTACGATTCATAGGTTACCTGCCAGTGAATCAGACTCCCTTTCCTTAGAACTGTTTCTTTGGTGTTTCATGGCTCATAGGACAGGAAGAAGTAGGGATTAGTTCATTGTATATATTTTTGTTATTTCAATTTTCTCATTTTTCCTTTTCTCTTTTCGCTCTCTCTTCTACCACTCTCAATTTTTGGCTTCCCTCATGCCATCTCCAGCTGTCTTCACATGGGAATGACTGGTTCATAAACCTAAATGAATAGTGCTGGGTGGATAAGCAAGTAGATTCTCTGTCATGTGGCCTTCACTCCAAGCAACAATATTTTCAGTGCTTACCTATAGATTTTTGCAACATATCTGAACTTTTCTGGCCTGCCCAAATCTATCAGACTAGAAATCCCTGAAGACCAGGCTATTCTGTAAGATTTATGATTCTTCTAGTTTTTAGACAAGTAGAGACTGCATCTATCTTCTGATAGATAAGTTTTTTCAGTTCCACGGTTGTCTGAAACAAGGTGGTGCATTTTTAAAAGAGACAATATAGTATAGAGGAAGGGGTATAGACCTGGGAACCAGAGACCTGATTTCAAGTGCTGACTCAGCAACTAACTACTAGTGTGACTTTGATAACCTTGGACTAGTCATTTACTCTCTGGTTTGGTTTCCTCGTGTGAAAGAAAACTCACAAAACTACATCAGTTGGTGTGGTTTTTAGATTTACATTCAATAAATAATTTACAATGCCAGCAATTTTTCTTTCCTATACACAGAATGAATCTGAATAGTGAAATTAGGTACACATCGTACAGAATAGAGTATGTACTGGACGACAGCAACTATTTATTCAGGCAGGAAATAAGTCATATGTATGTATGTATATGTGTCTATATATGCAAAAGTGCAGACGTGTTATATCTTTAAAACTAATATTGTTTTTCCATACTATATGAAACATGCATGTTCTGTTTTGATTATTGTGTTTCATGATTCCAGTGGTGTAAATACTCTCACCATGGCCACTTTTAAGCTACCAACGTAGCACTTAATGTAGAGTTGAAGTGTGTAGCAGCACACCATTATACAGTATTTCCACTTATACAGACAGAATAAAGGTAAATAACCTCAAGAACATAGATAAATGTAAAATGTAGTAAAATATTTAGGAAGTGATGAGTCTTCTGTATTTAATACTTTTATTTTTAATATAACTTAAGTTTGTATCATTTAATTATTAATAATGGCAATATTTAATAACAGACTCACAAAATTCCTGAAAATTTAATAATTGGCTCTTGTAACCGGTATACCACTGGCGTTTTTTCTTTCAGAAACCACAATATAATGCATCCTCTATGATTTCTAGTTTTGGTTTCTTTGAAGTAGGTCACCAATTTAACAGGACTTGTTATGAAAGTTGGGTATGGAGTCTTTCTGAATGTTTGTGATTCCCACCGTTAACCAATCATTTATAGTTGTTTCATCCACAATTTGATAGCTTTTTTCTTTACTTTTTTTTTTCAGTAGCTTTCCTTTAATCAGTTGCAATTTTTTTTTTCCTGGAAATGAGTCTGTTTTTCCCTTTGCACTTGTCCTTCACCATTACCATGTTACATAATATACAAGGTATAACTAGCATCAATAGGCTTGTGAATAATCACACTGATCTTTGGTAGACATACAATTCAACTGGTGTGAGCAGAGTTGCCCAGATATCCATGGCTATGAGAGTATCCTGGTTATGTGCATTCAGCATCCCATGGGCCTGGAGATGAGTTAGTGAGTACTGTTATTTTATATTATGTTTCTTTAATCTTAAGGACAGTCTGGTCTTTAGTAAACATGCTCCATAATGATCTGGATAATGCAGATTTCTGCCCTATTTCTTATTGTGGGGATTTACTATACTGATTCATCGATGCTGTTCCCCCATGACCACTAGGAAGGATCTGTGCGAGTGCTAGGCAGAGTCATAAGGAAGGTATGTGGCAGCCAACTAGCCCAGAAAACAATCACATCTGTGACCTTATGCTCTAGGGTCATTAGCACCTGTTTCGAACCACCTGAGCTAATGAGGCCCTTGACATTTTATTTTTCTTGACATTTGTTTCTTTTTCTGCTTTATATCTCATTAAAGTAGTTATTAAGTCAAATAATGTGATAGCCAGAATGGTCCTTGCAGAGCAATTCCAGTGCCCTCGTTTAACAGAATTTCCCTCAAACTCTGTTCCAGGTCCATGCCTCTCATGTTATATTGATGTGTGCACCTCAGGAACTTGGAGTTGTAATGCTAACAGAATTTTCTGCAGGAGATTGACATTTTATGTTATGTATCTGGTCATCCCGCTCAACTGTGTGAATGGGTAACTGAGGTTTAAGGACACTAATAGTTAAGCAACTGGGGAAGAATCATCAGTGCTACATATTAGAAACCTTGCAATCTTATTAGAAAGGTAAACAAGACTCCACTAAGTAAAAATGTCAAGAGATATTTGTGAAACTTTCAAATTTCCCCTGAGCCTCAAGTTATCCAAATGATCAAAGGCAATCCAAGAGGTTAGTGACTGTTCCTATGTTTTAAGTAATTGTTGCCAGAAATCCCATTTCCCTTCTGCTTTCTGGCTGGAGGCTTCTTCAAAACCTTCTGTAAAAAAGGTTTTAAAATTCTAAGAACTTGAAACCTACTCTTTGCCTCTGTATTATTCACTTCTGTGATTATTACTACCTCCTTTCCTTCTCCTCCTTCTTCCTTTTGCTAATTCAGTCAGAGAACTAACTTATATCTAATCAAGAAGAGCTTTATAGGCGGGGCATGGTGGCTCACACCTGTAATCCCAGCATTTTGGGAGGCCGAGGTGGGTCGATCCCCTGAGGTCAGGAGTTTGAGACCAGCCTGGCCAACATGGTGAAACCCCATTTCTACTAAAAATACAAAAATTAGCTGGGTGTGGTGGTGGGCATCTGTGATCCCAGCTACTCGGGAGGCTGAGGCAGGAGAATCATTTGAACCCGGGAGGCAGAGGTTGCAGTGAGTTGAGACTGTGCCGTTGCACTCTGGCCTGGGTGACAAGAGCAAAACTCTGACACACACACACACACACACACACACACACACACACACACACACACAGCTTTATAGGTCATAGAAATTTTGAAGTGTTGACTTTAGTGATAAATTTCATCTGTTTCATTTGTCAATGGTATTAAATTTTACTTTATTCCTGATCAGTATTTTTAGAATAAGTTCAGTAAGTTTGAGTATCTTGCCTTTAACTTTCCCATACACAATTGCCAATTCTGGTCTTACCTGTTTATACCATTCTTCCCACCTGTAAACTTTTTCCTATTAATCAATCATTCTTTTAATTGCGTCAGTTGGAATTATGTCAGCGTGAACCTGAAGCAAAGATAAACTGTTACTATGTCTAAAAAGGTTAATGTAACTACTTGATGTTAGAAGTCAAGATGGGACATTAAGTAATCAAGGCCCATGAAGTGCTTGTCGGTAAATGCTCCCTGCTTATAGGAAGGCTTGCAGAAGGAAATGTTTCTTAGGGCTAAAAACTGAGAAAGAGACAACAGTTTGAGATGGCATGATTGTGAGTCTCTTGAGAAAAATTATCTTATTCAATCCTTGTGGCTTTGAGAGTGTCAGAGTGACATATCTATCAAGTCTCATAGTTATCAAGAAACTGTCAGGATTCAAACTTCCAGGTGTCAAATTCATTTTGCTTCCCAATTTACAGTTATTATGGTATGAGTAGATAGTAAGTGCTGCTTTGTGCTGTTTTGATCTGGTTGTTTGATTTTGTAAAAGAGGATTTCCAAGCTTTATTTACAGTGACTCAGGCATTCCATTTGAGGGCTAGGCAAAATTGGCACTGAGGAATCAGATCTGTTCATCTGCCCCATCCACTGACTACACATTGAAAAATCTTTAAAACGTAGCCCATGATATCCAGGAGTTGGTCTGATGCTCACAACTAGGTCTTATTTATATTGCTGCAGGCTGGACTGTTACATACAACTAGGCCAACAGGAGAACATCACAGAACATCAGCACCAGACAAGATCACTCTGAAACTACGATGGAATGAGACAAAAACAAGGTCACTGTACAAACCATTCAACACCAATACCTCCTTCTCTCTCAACTAAAATAAGTGATTGTTACTTGTTTACCAATTATAGCTTTAACTTCATCGAATCTTCCCTCCCTATAGATACAATTGACTGAGATACCTGATGGTTTGGCTGTGTCCCCATCCAAATCTCATCTTGAATTCCCGCATGTTGTGGAAGGGACCCGGTGGGAGAAAATTGAGTCATGGGGGCAAGTCTTTCTCATGCTGTTCTCGTGATAGTGAATAAGTCTCACAAGATCTGACGGTTTTATAAAGAGGAGTTCCCCTTCAGAGTTTCTTTTTGCCTGATACCATCCATGTAAGATGTGACTTGCTCCTCTTTGCCTTCCACCATGATTGTGAGGCCGCCCCAGCCATGTGGAACTGTAAGTCCATTAAACTTCTTTCTTTTGTTAATTGCCCAGTCTTGGGTGGGTCTTTATCAGCAGCATGAAAATGGACTAATACAATACCCAATCATAGACTCGACCCAACTTTCTGATAGCATCCCATCTAGAGGGAACTTCTTTTTCCTTAGACCCTGTCCAAAATTACGCAACCTAATCCCAAGTTCTTTAATAGATTCTTTCTAACGCCTTCTTCCTGAGATGCCCATGGTTCCATTGATGTATGTTCTTTCTCACTGCAACAAATAATAGGTCCAATTTATTCAGCTACAGGTATGTTCTTGGTAGTCTTTGGCTGAAGAGAAATGACACCAGATTCTCATAATAGACAGGGTCTATTCTGTAGCCTACTTCTTGCTTAGAATATCTGGTGAGCAGTCACCTCTGATCAGGCCCTCTCTCAATATGCCAGTGCTATGCAAGATAGAATCTTGAATTTCTTAAGGAACTTTAAGTCCTCATTTAAATTTCTGGGCATTATTTGCTGTAGTTCCACAGTTGTGTCTCTCTAGAGAGAAAGGGCTCTCAGTGGGAGGATGGGGTTAATGCAAATAATACTGGATATGTCAGAAATCTTCTCTTGTAGTTTTATCTCTGTTGGCAAATAGCCTTGTAACTATGGTCAAGTTGTTTAACCTCTTTGGACCATAGAATTTTAGCTTTAAAACAAGAGTTAGACAATAGAGGTCTCTGAGGGTCCTTCCAACTCTAACATTTGGTGATTTTATTACTTGAAATCCACTCTGGGTATGTCATCTTCTTTCTCTCATAGGTAATATCATATAACTTTGAAGAGTTTTGTGATGTGAATCACCCAAAATACTCTTATTTTTTAAAGCTATCCGAAGTGCATAAAGGTAAAGTTTGTCATTTACTTCACAAATATTTGCAAACAGATGGCTAGCATAATTGTTTCTGGTGTAAAAGCAGACATTGTTAAAATATAATAAGAACCAGATAAATCTGCAAGAACTCTCTTAGCTCTGTCTCCAGAGAATCAGTGCTAATAAGTCAAATTAGTCATTTTTATTTAGGAGATATAAAAAGGCATATGGTTTCATGCTGTACCAGCTGTCATAAAATTTTGGAGAAAAGTGTTGCTTACAAAGCTTCTAGGGGAAATGTTTCATAGAAGCATTTTAACCTTTATAGCTTACAAAACTAGTTGGCTTCCTTTTTTTTTTTTTACAAACTATTTTTTGGCCTGAATTCTCTTTAACAATAAAGGTTCAGCAGGAAGGAAAACACACAGCTAGAAGAAAAATAACTGGACTGCCTTCTAGTGGAGTACCTGTTATAGATTGCTTTTATAGAGAGCTAAGATTTTCATGTGAGTCTAAAGTGTGTTTTGATGAAATATATTTAGAGACTTGTTTTCAAGTAAGATACATTTTAGAAAGCTATGCTCCACCATTTAACCTTCACGTATCGCATGAATTACAATGGTGGCCACAATATATGCGTACTTTATATGCATACTTAAAAGTCCTTACTCATATACAAGTTCCTTTTATTTTTTGGCCTCTCCTCCCTTATATTGAAGTGCGTGTGCTTTTGTGTATGTGTGTGTGCGTGTGTGTGTGCGTATGAAACTGTAGAGTCCAAAGATCTTCCACATATTGTGATTTATTCTTCTGGCAGTTTCTCTATTCCTTTGCAGTTTTTCACTTCTATCTTTTTACATTTTCCTTGTTTATTCACTTTGTAGATTCAAGCTTTCCTCCATTTCTTTTTAGTTTTTCATTAAAAGAAGCCAGACCTAGGAAAGACAGAGTTTGAAATAGAAATCTAGAATCAGATATTTTTAAGTTTCTATATGAGTTAATCATTGCAATTGTGGTTGGCCTCATGCCAAGAAAGAAATGTATAATAAATCATAAGAGACTAGATTAATGAGAAAGTCTTTGGAATAATCAGAAAATATAGTCGAGTTCTCAAAAACTAAGAATGGAAATTGAGTAGTTCCGTATGAATGACATTTATACGGATAAATAGTATTTGGAAAGTATTAATTAGAAAATATATTGATTTTACTTGCCTAAATTACAAACGTAGCATTTCGGTTGTCATAGTAATTTGAATACATTTGTTCTTTGAAATGATTTTTGATTATGCAATTGCAGAAGGCTTTTAACAGTTTTTACCATACATTTCCTAGGGGCCTTATGTCCACAGTTTCTTTAAAACAAAATTATATTTCACTTCTTATCTTTTTTATTACACTAAGACTAAAGTGCATTTTGTCACATTTTGTATAACATATTGTCTACACATCTATCAGATAATGCATTTGTTAAATAGTTGACTTTTGCCATATCTCAATAGATTAGAGTAGCTGTTTCCAGCATTTTCAAGGATGAAGATTTCTTGTATGTATCAAAATATTTCTTGGAACAGCTCCCCATTTACTCTTGCCACCAAGAAGATAGCTTTCCTTTTCTGTTTTTCTGTTATAATGTTATATATCTTCTATTAAGTCAGTGTTATTTTAATGAATTTACATTTCATTAATAACCATAAAAGTACCTGCAAATATTAAAAAATAGTAGGACATATTATTATTCAGCTAGCAGATTCTTATATATATGGATGGGCAAAGTCTTTGTAAGAACTGATTAGTCTCTTGGGCATCTATGGTACAGAGATTGGGAGCTTTTGGATTGGAGCTTGATACCACTTAATTGCCACTTTATTGCTTTTGCTGATTTAATTCCCAGAGTGGTTCATGGGATTCTGCTCTCCAAATCTGACCTTGTCATTTTAGGTGGGCTATTACCAAAATGCTAGTAGTATGGTATAATGCTTTTGGCCCCCCTCCTTTTTTTTCTCCTTTGAAGTGTGCTATGGGAGGTGGGGATGGGAGAGGGCTGGCCCAGACGGCCATTGATTAATGGGAAATGTGAGGGTTGGGTACTGTGTGTTTTGAGATGAAGCAGGGCATTTCCTGTCCAACTCATTAAAATGAGTTGAAAAAAGCAGGGATGGAGAGCTGAGTAAAATTCCGTAGAGGATAAGTTGGAGTTAAAACATTTAGAAAAGCACACACAAACACCAAGTCAAAGGATAGAATCAGTATCAGGACTATTGAGCCAACTGTTCACGAGATGAGTTTGAAAAAGTCTAAAGTAACAACAGGAGCAAGTATGATACTGCTTTTTATTCATCTACTTTTGAAATTAATCTGGAACTGGCTGTTTGTTTTTAATAAATGGTGAAGGGCTAATTGGCTTACCATGCAGTGCTTTCCTTTGGTCTCCCACAGTATACTTCTCAGCTCTGTTTAGAAACTGGAAGGTTAGTTTGTTCAGTTTATTTTATTTTATTTAATTAATTTATTTATTTATTTATTATTATTATTATTATACTGTTTGTTCAGTTTTTTATAACATAAAGCCATAATGTTGGTTTGCTTCTATCATAAGAAGCCTGATAATGGGTGTTTAAACTGCCAAATCCATCACCTGCTCTATCCATAAATCTCAAACCTACATTTTATATAGTTTTTATAACACAAATTAAACAGTTTACCTTTTCTTACACTGTCTCTTATGGATTTTCTTTCCCACAGAGAAACAATCTGTTTTCTATCTACAGGCTGTTTAAACAACTGCATCCAGCTGTCATGTGGCTATGGGAGGTTGGGCATAGGGAGATTCTATGTAAATGAGTGATCAGTTCTCTGATCCTTCTTCCCTGGCGTGGAAGCTGAGGAAGGCTCAGATGAGCTCCATAAGGCTGGAGTAGGACTTATGAGCACAGTTCTACCACGGCTGTATATGTTGTGCCAAGGCATGAATACCAAACCATCCAAATGCTGAGGGGCAAATCCAGAGAAGTTAGTAAATGGGACTTTAGAGCAAGAAGGCCTATGTTAAGTGAAGTTAAATAGATTTCTTTGCTACAGAGGTTATCATAGTATTTCATGTGCTAATATGAAATGTGACTCTCATAGATGGAGATAGATTATGCCCTCTTTTCCAAATTTATTTGACCATTGACTCTTTTAATGTTTGTAAATATGTGGTAGAGTGGTTTTCTATTAATAATATCTTGCCAGGCCAGGCATGAGCCATCACATCTGTAATCCCAAGGCTTTGGGAGGCCGAGGCAGGAGGATTGCTTAATGCCAGGAGATCCAGACAAGCCTGGGCAACATAGTTATACCCTTTCTCTGCCCCCCCCCCCCCCCCCCCCCCCCCCCCGCCCCCCCCCCCCCCAAAAAAAGTCAAGCGTGGTGGCACATGCCTGTAGTCCCAAACTACTCAGGAGGCTAATTTGGGAAGATCACTTAAGCCCATAAGTTGGAGGCCGCGGTGAGCTATGACCACTTCTTTGCACTCCAGCCTGGGTGACAGAGCAAGACCCTGTCTCTAAAGAAAAAGAAAATAACAATGTCATGCCAGACACTATTGTTCCATGGAACACAGTTTGAATAGAGAATGCTGCCGTAATAGAAATAAAATTTAAAACAAAAGTTCTGTTAACTGGGCAGTCACATTATTTTTGAATATGGAAAAGTGGATATGTTTTGGAACACACAAAGCAAATATAATGTAATTTAATTTGTTAAGGTCTGCGAAGTGATTAAGATGCATCAATCATCATATTAAAACGGAGATGATTGGATTTGAGCCCTTTTAGCAAATCTTAGATATTAGGGTGCTAGGATGGTGGCCAGAGTGGAAAGAACACCTTTTGGTCACCCTGGTCACCATGGTATGCTGTCAGTGCAAAGAGAAACCCAAATCTAATTTCAAACAAAGCCTAAGTAATAGCAGTGTTTCCATACAATTTTCTTTTAAAATTCAAATTAAATCATTTCCTCGAAGTACCACAAATGTTATTTTCAATCCCCAAATTTTCCTTTTGTATTCAGTTCTCTCTCAGTGATAGCATTTTTTTTCAGTACAAAGAAAATCTTATGTTTACATAAATGCACTGTCTAATGGTCCTGTTTACATCACTCACACCAATAGGTCTGGAGGTCCTTTTCCCGATGAGAGTTTACAAATGTCACAGCCTTCTTCTCTTCTCTCTGTTAACCTTTCAAGGACAAAATTCCTCTTAATTAAGAGTTTAACTTGTGAGGTGCTATGTTTCAGTTGTCTGAATTAATGTCAGCGTGCCTTAGTAAGCTGAGACATCTGTTCAGAACACAGGTCACCCTCTCATCCAGCTAATTTATACTGCTAGAGATGGCTTCTACTTTTCTTTTCTAAGAAAGTCATAGTTGGCTGCAGGCAAACTTACCAGTTGAGAATATCATTTCATTAAGCCTGTCTTCACATTGCTTCCTTAGCATTTTGCAGGATGAGAGGAGGGGTAGCAGGAACAATAGCTTCATGTTAATGAACTGCCTTGAATAGGTTCTGGATTTGAGGGTCCATGTCCAGCCTCACAAGAAGGCAAAAGGTCTGCTGCAAACCCAGTTTTATTTGAGGTGTGCTGGTAAGGACCTCTGCTCTTTCCAATGCTGGGCATAGTACCAGAATTTCCTCTGTTGGGGAATTTATTATACCTTTGAATCTTGGAGATTTCAGTTTCTTAAAAGATGTTTGCTAAAATGCAGATGCCCCAAGGAGAGGGGCATAATAAGGTTTCTTATCATCTAATAATTTAACTGATTTGAGTTTGACTTGCTTTGCAAGTATGACCCAAAGCAGGGGTGCATCCAGGTATTGTGGTACCTAAAACTTACACACTTTAGAGAAGGGATCTTTAAAAAAAGAATAAACATTTACCAATAAAAAATTAGTGAAGATTCTTAGAAGGGATCTGGACAACTAAAGCTTCATTAGTTTCATGGTAAGTCCACCTGTGGTCTAGGGTGGTGATGAACAACCTTTAGGATGCAGGGTGCATTAAATGTGTGTGAGTGGTTTGTTAAAAAATGTAGATTCTCAGTGCCTATCCTTCAAGATTCAGATTCAGTAGATCTGAGTTGGAGCCCTGGAACCTTGGAGACTTTGTAGTCTGAGATGTCTACCTGTATTTCACACTTTGAGAAACATGGTCCAGCACAAAGTAGGCACCTGAGGGAAGGAGCAGGACCTTATTCTCCAGTTGATGGTTAAAGGTTTCAGTTATGCAAGATAAATAAGTTCTGGAGATCTACTATACAGCATAGTGCCTGTAGCTGACAGTACTATATTGTATATTTAAAATTTGCTAAGAGGATAGATCTTAGTGAGCTTACCAGAAGAAAACCTCCCCAAACAAACAATAAACTCCACAACACAATGATAATAAAGGAGCAGGGAGGAAACTTGGAGATAATGAATATTTTTATGGCCTTGATGGTGGTGATAGTTCCATGGGTATATACTTATCCCTAAATTCATTGAGATGTAGACATTAAATATGTACAGCTTTCTAAATGTCAATTCTACCTTGACAAAATGGTTAGAAAAGTAGGAAAAAGAAGCCAGAGATAACTTCTAAAGAAGGCAGTGGTCCTCATGGCTATGCAACTCCAGAGCCACATCCACAATCGCCGTTCTATTGTTTCTTCATGTCTTGTTCTTCTCTACATGAAAAATACACATTCTCTCACATGCCCACAAAATGAATGTAAGTCACAAAATGTCTAAATTTAGTGAATTGACTTATTGCATCTATTTATTTTGCAGGACAAAGCAAGAGAAAATGTAGGCTTTTTTCATAAAGAAGCATTTTCATTATTGAAAAGAAGACCTATATGTTTTTATATGGTAGCCACATTTCTTGGAAAATTGCAAGAAGGACATATGAGATCTCTGACATTACCCTCTGCAAGGGTAGTCCTTTGCCCATATATAAAGGAGAGATGAATGTTTGGGCAGGAAGAGGGACACAGGGCCAACGTGGCTGACTTGTGGTCCAATACATACTCTTCCACTCTTGGGGAACTAAGATCAACAGAGAAATATTTCTGTTTAGCTGGTTTCATAGTAAGAACCACATATGATGAGAGACTGTCGTTACTGTACTTTATTGCCATATAATACTCTTATACACAAATATGAGCTGCATGCCAGAAAGTCTTTGTATTAGTCAAGATTCTCCAGAGAAACAGAGACAATAAGATTCTTTTCCTAATAGGATGTGTTTTTTTTTTTTTCTATATGCATACACATCTTATTAGGAAAAGAATTAACTCACATGATTTTGGAGGATGGCAAGTCTAAAATTTAGAGTGTGGGCCAGCTGGCTTAAGACCTAGGAGAGCTGATGTTCCAGTTCCAATAGGAAAGCTGGCAGCCTGGAGACCCAGGAAAGCTGATGGAACACATAAATTCTGAAAGCAATCTGCTGGATAATTCGTTCTTGTTTGGGCAGGCCAGTCTTTTTGTTCTATTGAGGCCTTCAACGGATTGGATGAGGCCCACCTACATTACAAGGATCAGTCTGCTTTATGCACAGTTCACTGATTTAAACGTTAACTTGATTCAGAAACACCCTCCAAGATGACATACAATTAAACATCATAGTCATATAAGTCATGGTTTTCTCTATTTCATTGTGGAGGACCAGCTCTGTGTGGGGCAGTGGGCCTCCTCTCAAGGCATTCACTGGAGCCAAGCACCTGCCATATGGAAACTTTCTATCATTGGCAAAGACCATCTGTTTTATTTTTGGGCATTTGGAAACCACCTAGCAAAAGAGGGTCTTAAACTCCTGAATGGTTTCTATTCCTGAGATTATACGGTAAGCACTTGCATGCTTCCCATCACTCACAGTGTTGAGGGTATCCATGAGACTATTTCCTAATTCTTACTTTTCCCCCAATCCAAGTATGATTTATCCTCCTTATCAATATAATGTTGCTTTATTTTCAGATTTGTCATTGTGCAGTTTATCATACTCCATGCTGTAATACAGGTAGTTCTGAACATGTTGAATCCACCTGTCCTTCCTTCCCCCTCTCCCCACCACTAATTTATGAGCTAGTTGAGAGCAGGTATTGTGGGTCACTTATCTTCATGTCCCTCATTACATCTAGCAATGAGCCTTGCTCATAGTAGGTGCTTAAATGGTATTGGTTGAAATTACTTGGACTGTATTTGTGGGGCTCTAAAATAGTCCTGACCAGTGCTTACTTGAAGTAAATTGGAAAATAGTTTTCTCAAACTATAGCCTGACAACCAGAGCCCTGGCATTTCAAATCTTGATCCTTGTGTTCCTGTAGCTCCTCCTAGTGGGAAGGTTGCAAAATTTCTTGGCTACAGGATTACTGCAGCCAAGTTATTACTGCTAGAAACAACAGGAACCACCACCAAATGAAACATAAACCCTTTGTAGGAAATATATATAGTTTAAATTTTTACCTTTTTTAAGGTTTATAGCTGGGCCCAAAGTTTCTAAAAGGTCTATTCAGCCTCTGTGAGGAGCAGCTTGCATTATTTTCGGAAATTTAACCCAAGGGTATTGATATATACCACGGCATTCTTTGGTAGCCAAGCATAGGGCTAAGAAGAGAACTATTTGGCTACTTCTTAATATTTAAGTGGATGAGCAGCAAACATCTTTCTCCATGTCCCTGAGCTCCATTCTGCAATTGCAGTTCAGCAGGGCGACAGTGCATTTACTGTGGCATGCTGTTGGCCCCATGCACTTCCCCCTTTCCCCCACAGATCTCGGCAGTGCCTTCTGCTTTGGTCCTGACAGGTAGGTCAGTTGGTTTCAGCCCGCCTGGCTGATTTATGCTGCATTAGGATCCCTTAAGCCTATGCTTCTGGTAGCCTGTACTTCAGATAAAAGTGTTTTTGATTTTTGCATTTCTCTATAGAAACCATAGCCTCTTTTCTTTAATCCCAATGTTTTGAAGGGATGTCTGGGTATTATGTATGCATGTTTAATGATTCATACTCCTAGGATTTTGAGTTTGTTTTTAACTGAACTGTATCTGTTCTCTTATAGAATTTTAGAAGTATTAAAAATAATGTAATAAGCTTTTGCAATGTCTGTTTTTAGGAGGTTGATTGCAGTAATTTTTTTTTAAACCAACTGATGCACAGTATACAGTACATTCCCCAAATCTGTTGTGTATAGGGTAAAAAATCTTCAAATGGAAAAATCTTCCTTCTTTGCTGTGAGCAAAATAATTAACTATTTGACCACTGATCCATACCAGTGAATGTGATGCCCCTTAGCTTTTCTGAGGTTATGCATAACTCTTGTCTATCCAGCTTCATAAACTGTGGAATAGGCTTTCTGGAGACAAAGATCTGAGAGTGAATGTTATAACATGAATCAGCCCTAGCTACAAATTTGATGTAGTGTTTGCTGGAATTGACAGCAAAAGGCAACATTAATCCATATACTAGTGCAGCAGTGGTTTCATTTCATCCCTCTGCAACTACGTGACTTGGAATATATTTGTGTTTTCATTTTATTTCAGCTCCTTTGAGCAGACAGTATGGTACCTTTTTGAGACATGACATAGGTTGGAAGCAATACAGTTTATACCTGTGCAGTATTCCTCATTAGAGAAGCATTTCTCAGTTAAGATTGTTGTCTCTCTACCTGGAAACATAAAACATAAAGTGATACTGTAAGGATAAAGACTATCAATGTATGGTTGGCTCAGTTAACTGGAACCTCTGTGTTCACTCTTCTAGGTATACTCTGCTTTGTCAGAATCTCTTTTGTGATCTAGGACAAGGTATATTATTTCATTTACTACTCTTAGATTAATTATGTGGGATTTCATTGTATGTTGCTATATTTACCCTGGAGTTAAATATGTATTCTTCTCTTCATTTAATCTAGTGATTTCACATTTGATTACCTTGAGATAATTAGAGATGGAAGTTCTGTGGTTGGTGGGGAACCAATCAACAATTTAAAAATTTTTGTTATGGATTATTATACCCACATATTTATTGGCAGAAGATAGATAATAATTTAATAATTTAACTGGCAGAAGAAAATCTAGAAGTGGCATTTTTTTTCAGGGAAAAAATCCCAAAATTGGCTAAATCTCTTCTATCACAAAGCTTTTTAAAGAATAATGGGGGAGTGAGGGATACTTATAAACCACTGATTTTTTTACTCTTCTCTAGACACATATTATTAACCCCAAGGCTCATCTACAATTGATACTTGACATTTTTCTTATGTACACACTTTTCAGTGTGTTGACAACAGTTTTAACGAAAAGTACATGTAAGTATATGTGCTATTATTAGTTTGTGTTAATGACCAAGCTATAATCACACACTGAGCATTTTGTCAAGTTGTGTTTGAGGGGTCACTGGGTTCTCTCATATGTTGAGAAGCTTTGTGGCCCAACTTAATTAGTACTTCTCAGAGAAAACAAGCCTGTTGGCCTGGAAACTTACTCCATCTTTGGACAAGTGGAAGATTAGAGTCTTTTTCTAATTAACAGTTATCTACAGCACATAGCCTATAGGTGATAGTATAAATTGCATGCTGAAAAATGCTACCTGAAAACAATGATCTAACATGGAATGACAGAGAGAGGTTCTTGGTACTTATCTCTAATAGTGTCTTTGGGGCAAGGACAACTCCCTTTGATGCAGACTTTACTCTGGAAGGAGTTGGGACAGGCCTAGGTTACTGCAGGTGATGGGGAGTATCTTACTACTTGTTGGATAAATACTTCTGTTTATCTCAGTCACAACCCTCAAATTTCCATGGAGCAAGGAATTATCTTTAGAAAAGTATCCTAACTAGTTCTTGCCTCTTTCTGGAAATCTCTTCCCAAAATAATTGCTTGACTTTCTCCTCACGTCCATCAGATGTTTCTTCACATGTCACCTTTACATTGAGGCCTTGGATACCATCCTATTTGAAATTTCAACCTGCCCCTCACACACACACACACACACACACACACACGCACATACACAGACACACACACAACACACACAAACATACACACAGACACACAACACACACACACAAACACACACACAAACATACACACACACACTTCATATCTCCTTCCCTGTTTTTTCTTTTTAGCATGCATTACTATGTAAAATATAAAATATTTTATTTTTTCTAAATTTGGTTATTGCTTGTATTCCCAACTAGAATATAAGTTCCATGAGGGCAGGAACTTTTGTCTGTCATGTTCATTGTTGTAGTCCTGGTGCCTTGAATAGTCCCTGGCATATTTAACAATGAAAAAATTGTTGAATGTATGAATGAGGAAAAGGAAGGACAGAAAGGAAGGAAGAGGCACTCGCAAAGGTATTGATTCCAGACTCTAGAAGCCCTTTTAACTTTCAAAATTGGGCCAAAATGTTTCAGTCTTTTTTTTTCATTAAGGTAGAAATAAATTCGGGAATGCTATACCTTCTCATTAATGGAGAGGATTGCAATCAAATAGAGCTATCTACTGTTAAATAGAGGGGGCTTCAATTCATTGGGTTAGTGAAGAAGGAGAAAAGATATAATAAATCAGGCAGTGATGCCAAAGAGCATATTGGTCAGGGATGTTTTATATCTTGTTAACTGGGGTAGAAGTGGGATTGTGGAGAAGAGGTAGCATGACAATGAGGAAGGAGAGGGTGACGGAAGAGGAAGAGGTATAAAGTATACAACTAAATCAATCTGGTTATAAGAACAAGTTTTTTCAAACAAATTTATTTTCTTGCTTTTGACCATGTGTCATTTAACGATGGAGCTATATCTGCCCTGAGAAATGCATCGTTAGGTGATTTTGTTGTGGTGCAAACAGTGTACTTACACAAACTTAGTTGGTATAGTCTACTACACACTTAGGCTAGAATGTATAGTTGTACAGTGTGTATATCTATACCTAGATATAGTGTAGTTTATTGCTTCTAGGCGGCAAACCTGTACAGCATGTTACTATACTGAACAATGTAGGCAATTGTAACATAATAGGATTTGGATATATAAACATAGAAAAGGTATAGTAAAAATATTGCGTAAAAGATAAAAAATGGTACACCTGTATAGGGTACTTACCAAGAATGGAGCTTGCAGGACTGAAAGTTGCTCTGAGTGAGTCAGTGAGTGAGTGGTGAGGGAATGTGAAGACATCAGGACATTGACTATATACTACCATAGACTATAGGACATTACTGTACACTACCATAGACTTTATAAACGCTTAGGCTACACTAAATTTCCAAAAAATTTTTCTTTCTTCAATAATAAATTAACCTTAGCTTACTGCAACTATTTTACTTTATAACCTTAAAATATTTGTAAACATTTTTATTCTCTCTCTCTCTCTTTTTTTTTTTTTTTGAGATGGAGTTTCACTCTTGTTGCCTAGGCTGGAGTGCAATGGCACGATCTCGGCTCACCGCAAGCTCCGCCCCCGCCCCCCGCCCCCCTCCCCGGTTCAAGCGATTCTCCTGTCTCAGTCTCCCAAGTAGCTGGGATTATAGGCACCTGCCACCACGCCTGGCCAATTTTTGTATTTTTAGTAGAGATGGAGTTTCTCCATGTTGATCAGGCTGGTCTTGAACTCCTGACCTCAGGTGATTCGCCTGCCTGGCCCTTCCAAAGGGCTGGGGTTACAAACGTGAGCCACCACGCTCGGCCAACTTTTTTACTCTTTTGTAATAAAACCTAGCCTAAAACACAAATACATCATACAGCTGTACAGAAAAACCTTTCTTTATATCCTTATTCCATAAGCTTTTTCATATTTTTAATATTTTAAATTTTTTTTTTACTTTTGAAACTCTTTGTTAAAAATGAAGACACAAACACAGTAGCCTAGGCCTGCACAGGGTCAGGATCACCAGTATCACCGTCTTCCCTCCATGTTTTGTCCCACTGGAAGGTCTTCATGGGCAATATCATATCTCCTATGATAACAATGCCTTCTTCTGAAATACCTTCTGAAGGATCTGTGGCTGTTTTACAGTTAACTTTTTCTTTTAATAAGTCAAAGGAGTTCACTCTAAAATAATGATAAAAGTATAGTATAGTAAATACATAAACCAGTAACATAGTTGTTTATCATTTTCAAGTATTATGTACTACACATAATTGTACTACACATAATTGTATGTGCCATACTTATGTGTGCCTGGCAGTACATTAGGTTTGTTTACACCAGCAGTACCATAAACATGTGAGTAATGCATTGCTCTTTAACATTAGGACAGCTACAATGTCACCAGGTGATAGGAATTTTCCAGCTCCATTATGATCTTATGAGGCCACTGTCCCATAAGATCATTCAATGTTGACAAAACATCATTATGCGGTGCATGACTACATAAGTTTTAGATATTAAAAGACTTATTTTTAACTTCAAAATATAAAACAGAAACTGCTGGGCATATGTTAGATTTTATTCTAGAAATGGTGCTGTAAATGAAAATATTTAAGTTAAAACTGATGTTTCTAATCAAATAATGTGGCCTTCCTAACAAAGAATCTGTTCCCATTCTTTTTGGAAATTACCACAGATACCATATTACGTTAACTAAAATTATAAACTTGTACATTATAAAGATTTTTTAAAAAGTGTGTGTAAATTGATTAATCAGCAATTTAAAAATTCATATGGAACCCAAAAAGAGCCTGCGTAGTCAAAGCAAGAGTTGGCAAAAAGAACAAATCTGGAGGCATTACACTACCTGATTTCAAACTATACTATAAGGCCATAGTCACCAAAACCGCATGGTAACCCAGTATAAAAATAGGCACATAGACCAATGGAACAGAATAGAGAACTAAGAAATAAATCCAAATACTTAGCCAACTGATCTTTGACAAAGTAAACAAAACCATAAAGTGGGGAAAGGACACTCTTTTCAACAAATGGTGCTGGGATAATTGGCTAGCCACATATAGGAGAATAAAACTGGGTCCTCATCTCTCACCTTATACAAAAATCAATTCAAATGGATTAAGGACTTAAATCTATTACCTGAAACTATAAAAATTCTAGGAGATAACACTGGAAAAACACTTCTAGACATTGGCTTAGGTAAGGATTTCATTACCAAGAACTCAAAAGCAAATGCAAAGAAAGGTAAATAGTTGGGACTTAATTAAGCTAAAGAGCTTTTGCACTGGAGAAGGAACAGTCAGCAGAGTAAATGGACAGCCCACAAAGTGGGAGGCAGCCTTCACAATCTATACATCTGACCAAGAACTAATATCCAGAATCTAAAAGGAACTCAAACGAATCAGTAAAAAAAAACCCAAACAATCCCATCAAAAAGTGGGCTAAGGATATGAATGGACAGTTCTCAAAAGAAGATATACAAATGGCCAACAAACATATTAAAAAATGCTCAGCATCACCAATGATCAGGGAAATGCAAATCAAAACCACAATGCAATGCCACCTTACTCCTGCAAGAATGGCCATAATAAAAAAATCAAAAACAGTGGATGTTGGCATGGATGTGGTGATCAGGGAACACTTCTACACTGCTGGTGGGAATATAAACTAGTACAGCCACTATGGAAAACAGTGTGGAGATTCCTTAAAGAACTAAAAGTAGAACTACTATTTGATCCAGCAATCCCATTACTGGGTATCTACCCAGAGGAAAAGAAGTCGTTACACGAAAAAGATACTTGCACACGCATGTTTATAGCAGCACAATTTGCAATTGCAAAATCGTGGAACCAACCCAAATGCCTATCAATCAACGAGTGGATAAAGAAATGTGGTATATATACATGATGGAATACTACTCAGCCATAAAAAGGAATGAATTAATGGCATTCACAGCAACCTGGATGAGAATGGAGACTATTCTAAGTGTAGGAACTGAGGAATGGAAAACCACACATGGTATGTTCTCACTGATATGTGGGAGCTAAGCTATGAGGACGCAAAGGCATAGGAATGATACAGTGGACTTTCGGGAATTGGCGGAAAGGATGGGAGGAGGGTGAGGGATAAAAGACTACAAATAGGGTGCAGTGTATACTGCTCAGGTGATGGGTGCACCAAAATCTCACAAATCACCACTAAAGAACTTACTCATGTAACCAAATACCACCTGTACTCCAATAACTTATGGAAAAATAAAAAGAATAATATAGAAAATTGTGTTTGGTAATACAATTATAGTTCTTAGCTTACTCTTTATAATTTCCACTTTATTTTTATGACAAAATAAATCAGAATTGGAAGTAATATCTTCATTAGAATAGATTCATTCAGATATTCTGCCTAGGGGAGATTTTCACAGGCATTTTTAAAGAAGTGTTTTGGCGGTTACCTAGGGACACTTGATAATTTCTTAGAGGACAATCACAGAAGCCTCTGCTTTTTTGCTAATGCAAATTGCCATGTAGCAAATAATTTCTTGTCTCCTCTGCTGCCTTCAAACAGAAAGGCTAAGTTGAGCTCCCATCTCATCAGTACCAACCGTTTCATCCACATCCTGATGTCATGCAGGGGCAGACCTTATGAACAAACCTTGATTTGCACTGAAATTTTCATCCTTTGATACCTTACCATGTTCCTGCTTCTCACTGTCAGATAGCCTCAAAGCCTTGGCTTGGCCGTACTTAAGGTACACAGGGCTGAGCTTGATCCCAAATCCACAGAAAAAAACCTTTTCCATCTTGTTTTTTTTTTTTTTTTTTTTTTTTTTTTTTGAGACGGAGTCTTGCTCTGTCGCCCAGGCTGGAGTGCAGTGGCCGGATCTCAGCTCACTGCAAGCCCCGCCTCCCGGGTTCACGCCATTCTCCTGCCTCAGCCTCCCGAGTAGCTGGGACTACAGGCGCCCGCCACCTCGCCCGGCTAGTTTTTTGTATTTTTTTTTAGTAGAGACGGGGTTTCACCGTGTTAGCCAGGATGGTCTCGATCTTCTGACCTCGTGATCCACCCGTCTCGGCCTCCCAAAGTGCTGGGATTACAGGCTTGAGCCACCGCGCCCGGCTCCTTTTCCATCTTATGCACAAGTTGTGCATGTGGTCATTTAGTGGTAGATTGCAACTGTCACTTAGAATACTACTTTTTCTTTTTAGAAGCAATCTTAAGGTTTGAGTACAATCATGTAATGATACGTCTTTTGTGACAAATGTGCCATAACTTCTACATTTAAATGAGTATTTTCCTTAAAGGTAATCACACTGGGACAAGATAAACATTTAAATAATATTGCCATAGTTCAAATGTTTTTGAAACCTCTATTAAACTGCTTTCAGAGATAGTTTATGAGCAACACAAAACACAATAAAACCAGTCTTATTACTTTATAGTAACAGGATAAGTCTCTTGGTCCCTTATTCTCACCACTCACCTTATCATTTCTTTGTATTTCTCGTTCTTTCAACAATCAATATATGTCAGCCATGCATTAGGTTCTGGGGATGCCATGGTGAATAAGCCTCTTTCATATTGTCTAGCAAGGAGAGTGAAGATATAGGCCCCTCTGCAAGCAGATTGAGACGTACTGCTAGATTATGAGGAAAAGAAATGTACCTTGTTAACTTCTCTATCTTTAGCACCTAACATGGTGACTAGCATATAGGCACTGACTTGATAATTGATTAATAATTTAGTTAGTGGTTTATTAACTTTAAATGCCTTAAGTTGATAATATGGGAAGAGTGCTTGGATCATTGAAAATTGATATACTGTAATTTGAAAACTGCCAACATAATAACAAGGAAGAAGTGTTCTAATTACCACTTTGTTGTCAGAAACTTTGTTGTTACAGGTGGAAATAAAATAGGAGGTAATGCTATGTGCTTCAGAAACTCACAAAAGATATCCAATGATCTTCTTTTTCTTTCTTTCAAGTATGGTGTGATGTAGTTCACGTCTAATTGCATTGCTGTAAAGGAATACCAGAGGCTGGGTAATTTATAAAGAAAAGAATTTATTTGTCTTAGGGTTCTGCAGGATATACACGAAGTGTGGCACCAGCATCTGCTTCTGGTGAAGGCTTCATGAAGCTTCCATCCATGACAGAAGGTGAAGGTGAGCAGGCATCACATGGCGAAAGAGGAGGAGAGAGAAGGGAGGAGGTGCCAGGCTCTTTTTAACAATGTGATCTCCTGGGAACTAATACAGCTAGAACTCACTCATTACCATGAGGATAGCACTAAGACATTCATGAGGGATCCACCTCCACTACCCAAACACCCCCCACTTGGCCCCACCTCCAACATTTGGGGATCAAATTTCAGTGTGAGATTTAGAGAGGGGACAAATATCCAAATTACATCAGCTTTTGGAAGAGATTCTGTGATGGCTTACCCAATATGTACTATCCTTCCACTTTCTAACAGAGCCCAGATTTTGTCCAGGTATCAATTCTTCTTGATGGGGCTGACTCCATTTCAGACCATAGGGGGTGGGTCTTAATAGATGTAAGAGAGGTCCTGGTAGTCCCATTCTCCTTGCCAAAGATTGATTGGTTTAGGCACAAGTACGTGACCCAACTCCAGAAAGGACTTCTGGGAAATGTTTCTTCATTTTCCTCAGAACTGTTGCCAGCATCATGCTACAAGCCTGAAGGGAAGGTCTCCTGACAGAGAAGGACAGAGACCAGGGAAACACAGAGAAGGAGAGACAAATCCTTGACATACCACACCAGTGCCTGGCCTACCTATGAACTTCTCAGTATGTGAAATTTAAAACACTTTATTTTAAAGGTCTGTTTTATGCAGGGTTTTCTGTTACTTGTGGCCACAGGCAACCTAACCTAGGTCTCTTGACTTGAATTGTGGTGTCTGTCCCTCCTTCTCTGACAGATAGCACCTGCACATTGATAAGGAGGCTATAAACAATGACTAGGTGGTTACTGACCTGTGTCTAGGTGTGTTTGTTGGTAACTTCACATTGCAAGGAACAGCAGCAACTCAGTTTTCCTCAGGCAATGTGGCTGTTTTAAAGATATGTCAGAAAGTAAGGAAGCAGAAGAAACTATTTCAGTACTTGGGCAATTCATCCTTACAGATGGCCAAAAAGACCATATTTAGGATACTATATAACCCTTTTGCACCAAAAGCAGCTATAGTAGTAAATAATTCTCATGATTCAGGTTCTGCCTTCTGCTTTTACTTCTTCCTACCATAATTCTGTCTGTTTCTATTGCTGCCAAATGCTCTCAGCTCTCAACTTCATCGCTTTCCCCTGCCATGTGGTTTCTGCTTCCTGCCTTTTCTTGACACATCTTTCAGCTTCTGTCTATGCTCTACTATCTCTTGACCCTTCCCGAGGTGTTTGGAGTTTCAAATCTCCAGGTGATATAATGGCTTCATCTCAAGGATGAGCCTGTCTTCATACTTGAGATGGTACTATCCAACACAAAACTATCCGGATGGGCCAAGCTCCCTTGTCTCTTTACCATAAGCTGCTGATCTCCCCTGAAGTCCAGCTGCCTCTGGGTCAGGTATGTAACCTGTTCAATCCGTGTGGGAAGATTGCAGTATCTCATAGCAAGTCATGGAGTCTTATTCAGAGGAAAACTCTTCTGGATGTCTTGTGAAGAAGATGATGGCATGTGGCAGGTGCTTTAGAATATCAGTGTCAGGGATTATTTAGTTAGTATAAATTATTATTCAGTATGTTATGAGACCAGGAAATGTGACTGAGGAATGTGCCCTTCCCCTAGCCCTTGACCTTCCTTAGACCTACTAATACTTGATATGGTGTCATAATTTCTTCTTTGTCCTCTACAACCTCTTTCTCTTTCATGTTCCCTTTTCAGTTCCCCAACTAGCCCTCCACAAGTCTAGTGGTCTGCTTACCCAGATCATGCATTCTACCCATAGACCATGATTAGCTACCACACCATGCTTTCCATTTTCTCTACCCTGATCATGACCAACCTGTAGTCTCTTGATCAAAACATGCCAAGGCAAGAAGTGTGGCCAACCACCGGAAGTTCTTAGAGGTATACTAATATGCAGAGAAAGAACAAACACTTATTCAGTAACTACAATGTAGTAGGCACTGTACCTGATGCTTTATGTGGTAAGAAAATAGCACCATTGTAGGCAACTATTGTGTCTATCCAGTTTGTTGTGAAAAAGTGACCATACTGGTCATTTGAATATGATTTTTGGTGATTATGATGATGAAGTGTTTTTGTTGTAGAAGCTTGTGTTTGTAGTGTTAAATTGTGAATGGGATTCATTTTCCTTAAGAGCAGCCAGAAAATATTCAGTGTAATACTGTTACCTTTATATGGTTTTTAGCCCTTTTCCCAGTTACTTTGGACAGTAGATTTTTGGTTCCTGTTTATAAAAACTGAGGAAGAGAAAAAATATAACAAGGCAAATATCCTCAGCATGGTTATTTCTGATTGTTTAGTTTGTGTTGTTAGCATCCTGGATATACCTGGTGCTGAAATGAACATGCGCTTTCGAGAGAAGTTGTATTTTGAAGTAATTAAAACATCCAATTTTTTTAAAATTTTACTTTAAGTTCCAGGATACAAGTGCAGAATGTGTAGGTTTGTTCCATAGGTATACATGTGCCATGGTGCTTTGCTGCACCTAACGGCCTGATCATCTAGGTTTTAAGCCCCGCATGCATTAGCTATTTGTCCTAATGCTCTCCGTCCCCTTTCCTCCCAACCCCTCACCTGGCCCCAGTGTGTGTTGTTCCCCTCCCTGTGTCCATGTGTTCTCATTGTTCAACTCCCACTTATGAGTGAGAACATGGGGTGTTTGATTTTGATTTTCTGTTCCTGTGTTAGTTTGCTGAGGATGATGGCTTCCAGCTTCATTCATGCCCCTGCAAAGGACGTGATCTTATTCCTTTTTATGACTGCATAATATTTCATGGTGTATATGTACCACATATTCTTTATCCAGTCTATTATTGATGGGCATTTGGATTGGTTCCATGTCTTTGCTATTGTAAATAGTGCTGCAGTAAACATATGTGTGCATGTGTCTTGATAGTAGAATGATTTATATTCCTTTGGGTATATACCCAGTAATGGGGTTGCTGGGTCAAAGGAATTTCTGGTACTAGATCCTTCAGGAATCGCCACACTGTCTTCCAAAATGGTTGAACTAGTTTACACTCCCACCGACACTGCCAAAGCGTCCCTATTTCTCCACAGCCTTGACAGCATCTATTGTTTCTTGACTTTTTAATAATCGCCATTCTGACTGGCATGAGATGGTATCTCATTGTGGTTTTGATTTGCATTTCTCTAATGATCAGTTATAAAACATCCAATCTTAAAAAAAATCATTTATTGTTTACAGTTCTATAAGAGCTGATTTCCAGACATAGAAGTTAGTTGAAGGAAATTTATTTTTAGAAAACAAGAAGGAAACTCCAACCCAGGAAGCAGGTAAGTATTTTCATAGTGACTTATAAGACAAAGAAAAGGGGATAGAGATAAGACCACTTGTAAGTAAAGGAATATCTGATTAAAGATTATTCTTAAATAACTACACAATTCATTTATAGGTTTATTTTTATCCATCTATTTTTCTTTCTACTGTATTATGTGTATTATGGTGTCTGTCACTAAGACATAGGTATAACCTGGAATTGCATTAGTGAAGTTGTTTTTTCAATTACCTTTCTAAGATAGTTACCTTTCTACTAGACAGTTTTAAAAATCAATAAAATATTCTTGGCAATATTCAGTAACAGTTAATAATAGAACTCATATTAACAAACAGTTATTCAACTAGCAAAAATAACTATATTATAATGTCCTCAAATACTAAGAAAAGTATTTGGACAAAGAAAAACAAATATAAAGTGTATTTCTTGAAGTATATAATTTAAAATAACTGCTCCTTCTTGGGAAAATTGAGAATAGACTCTATCAATACCAATGACTTCAACTGAAGGTAACAATGAATGAAGCTGTCGTCAATTATTTTAAAATCACAGGGTCTCTATTCTCATGTGTCATTGGTTTGTATAGAGGCTTGATTGATTTATCTTGTCCATTGTCACATTCTTTTTAAAAATTTTTAAGTTTTAATTTTTAATTTTTGTGAGTACATTGTAGGTGTATGTATTTGTGGAGTACATGAGATGTTCAGATATAGGCATGCAATGCATAGTAATCACATCCAGGTAAGTGGAGTATCCATCACCTCAAGCAATACTTTGGTTTCTCTTCAGATTTTACAAATCTTTTGCCTTTCACTATCATATTCTTGGGGTATCATGAATCCTGTCGAATATTAGTTGATGGAATGACAAGTACTATGACATACCAATTCTAATGATATAAATAACTATTTCAACTCTTTTGATTCTGATCCATACTTGTTAATGATTGCCCACTAATAAATGGTTGAAGAAAGTCTGGCTATTTTTTTGTTGTTGTTGTTGAGATGGAGTCTCATTCTGTCACCTAGGCTGGAGTGCAATGGCACAATCTTAGCTCACTGCAACCTCCGCCTCCTGGGTTCAAGCAATTCTCATGCCTCAGTCTCCTGAGTAGCTGGGATTACAGGCTCCCACCAGCGTGCCCGGATACTTTTTGTATTTTTAGTAGAGACAGGGTTTCACCATGTCGGCAGGTTGGTCTCGAACTCCTGACCTCAAGTGATCCACCCTCCTCTGCCTCCCAAAGTGTTAGGATTACAGACGTGAGCCACCGCACCCGGCCAAGTGGGGCTATTTGTAATTGGTCTAAAGTTTTTGGTCCATAAAATGAGAACAGTCACTGAAGGTCTTGGTTGGATAGACATGTGGAATAACCAATATAAATGAATTACTAAGATGTTTGCAAATATGAAAATTCGATAATGGATATTAATAATAATTTTAGATAGACACTCATAATTGTAACTTTGGGTGAATATCTTATGGGTTACTCCTCCTTTGCATTAGAGTTTGCTCAAATCTTTTCCAAACAGCTCCCTGTTCATTGGCATCTTTAATGCTATTTGACAGAAAGAGTCAAAACCTTTCCTTCAACAGAATGTTCAGTAACCTTCACCAAATAACCATTAATTAAGCAATTAAAGTAAATTTAAGGACAAAAGAATTTTGAAAAGAGAATAGAATTAACTCAAAAGATAGTTTAAAAATAGTTTTCTAGCACTTCAGTCATTATTGACCAAAAAGTTCCTAGGGGATATTAACAATGCATTTGATAGTTGCCAAGGAAACCTTAACCTTTCCTGAGAATGTCTGCCCTTCTGCATTGTACCTGATTGTTAGAATAACTTCAGCAACTGATTATAACTGAGCCATTTTCAACATCAAGCTTTTTCTTGTCAACCTCTTTTCAAAGTACAAGCACGAGTATTCAGGGTATCTTGCTCTGTATCTGTATTTATATTTCTGAGAACTTGTACTTCAAATATGAATGTTCTTTATACCAATTTCCCCAATCAGTCCTCACCACCATGTAAGATAAATAAATCCTAGTTTAGAGACAAGGAAACTGAGGTACCACCATGTGTGTATTGTGTAAGAATGATTCCATCATAAATCTTGCTAGCTTCCTTTATTCAGAGCACAACTAAACAAGTATCTAGCACTACTTAAAAAGCCTGTATTTTCATGTATGTCGATAAACTATGAATCTTTGAGGTGATGGAAAAAGCACCAGACAGAGAATCAGGAGACCTGGATAAACCAAGTGTGTGACATTGGCTGAGCTAACAGGTCTCTCAATTTCTTCATCTCTTAAATGGCAATGATAACCATGCATCTCATAGGGATGTTGGGAGAATTAAATGACAGTGTGTGCAGAACACATTACATAGTTATCATAGTAAGCACCCAGAATCTAGTAAGTACCATTATTGTTTAAGGGGTCTATATCATATCAATAAATACTCTGTTTTCTAAATACTGACTTGAGGATTGCGATCTATAGAAATATATGATGGGGTAAGGAGAACAACATATCTAATATTAGAATCATGCTGGAAATTCCAAGACATATGGCCGTAATAGACATGGCGTAAGATTGTACGGCAGGGTGGGAAGGGAATTACTACTTATTTATTACAATGCCAGACACTGTGCTAAATACTTTGTATTCTGTTCTTGCATTAAATCCTCACAACTTAATGAAATGGGTGGTGTTATCTCCACATGTGTAACATTATTAGGCTTTAACATAAGGGAGCACAAATGTGCTCTTTGGGGGAAACCTGCAGAATTAGTTTCCTCTGTACTAGAGCAAATTAACAGTTTATATCCATGCAAATTATACGAATAACCTGTGCAAGTCCATACACAAATAGGTTAATAACAATGGGAAAAGAAAGATAGGAAGCAGTGATGTAGCAAGTAGTACATTGCTTTGTATGTTTATGAAGATTCAAGATAAAATGAACACAACAACAGTCTAGATTGAAAACAGAGTGTTTCTATTTTTTAAATCTACCATTGTTAAAACAAGTATGGAATTATTTGTGTGTGTGAAAATTCAAGCACGCAAACATAACAAAACAGAAACCATCCATTCCTAACATTTGTCCCTAGATTATCCAAGTCCCTAGGTTGTTTTTATTTGTGGCTAAGCATGCTATAAAGGAGGATACTTGCATGCATTTATAGGCATCATGTAAATGTAAAGATGCTAAGAAAATATGACTAACATTATGTTGTGAATCAACAAGATGAGCACTTTTCTCAAGCTTCTTTCATGTTATGTCTTGTATAGATATAGAAGTTGTTTTTTTTTCTGGGATCTATGAGTGATTCTAAGATATTTTTTATTATGGTAAAATATGCATAAAAGCAACCATTTTAATTGTTTACAAGTGTACAACTCAGTGGCATTAAATACCTTGACATTGTTGGGCAGCCATTACAACTATTTATCTCCAGAACTTTTTCATCATCCTAAATGGATACTCCATACCCAGTAAACAATAACTCCTGGTATCTATCTCCTTCCATTCTCTGATATCCATCATTCTACTTTTTGCTCCTATTAATTTTACTATTCTTGATCACTCATGTAAGTGAAATCATACAGTAATTGTCCTTTTGTGTCTGGCTTATTTCATTTCACTTAGCATAATGTTTTCAAGCTTCATCCATGTTTTAGAATATATTAAATTCTATTCATTTTTAAAGCTGAATAAGATTCCATTGTATGTAAATAACATGTTTTGCTTATCCATTCATCTATTGATGGACATTTGGATTGTTTTCACTTTTTGGCTTTTGTGAATAATGCTGCTATAAATATTGGTGTACAAATATCTGTTCGAGTCCCTGCTTTCAATTCTTTTGGGTGTGTACCCAAAATAATTGCTAGATTATATAGTAATTATATGTTTAAATTTTTGAGGAACTGCTATGCTGTTTTTCACAGTGGTTGCACCATTTTACATTCCACTAGCAATGCACAAGGCTTCCAGGTTCTCCACATTCTCATCAACACTTGTTACTTTCTGTTTTTTAAAAATAATAGTCATGCTAATAGGTGTGAAGTATAATAGTATCTTACTGTGCTTTTGATTTATATTTTCCTAACAGTTAGTGCTGTTGAACATCTTTCATGTCCTTATTGACCGTTTGCATATCTTCCTTGGAGAAATGTCTATTTGAGTCTTTTGCTCATTTTTGAATTTTTGTTGTTGAGTTGTAAGAGTTCTTTATATATTCTGGATCTTAACCCTTATCGGATATATGATTTGAAAATTTTTTCTCCCATTCTGTCGTTGCTATTTCATTTCAGAGTATCTATCTGTTGGTACACGAAAGTTTTAAATTTTGGTGAACTCCATTTATCATTTTTTTTATTTAGTTGCCTGTGTTTATGGTGTCATATCCAAGAAATCGTTGTCTAATCTGATGTCTTGGAAGTTTTTGGCCTCTGTTTTCTTCTAAGAATTTTATAGTATTAGCTCTTATATTTAGGTGTATTATATTGTTGTATTACATGTGTTTACATTGATTCTCATGTGTTGAAACATCCTTGCATTCCAGTAATAAATCCTACTTGTTCCTGTTGTAGAATCCTTTTAATATGCTGCTGAATTTGGTTTGATAGTATTTATTAATATTGGAAGATTTGTACGCCAACATTCATAAGGGATATTGGCTTGTAGTTTTCTTATAGTGTCTTTGATTTCAGTATCAGGGTAATGCTGGACTCATAGAATGAATTAAGAAATGTTATCTCCTCTTCAGTATTTTCGAAGGGTGTGAGAAGGATTGGTATTCATTTTGAGTTTTTTTTTACACATTTGATAGAATTAATCAGGTAAGCTGTTCGGTCTAGGGCTTTTCTATGTTGGGAGGTTTTTGATTCAATCTTCTTAATAGTTATGAGTTAAGAAGATTTTTTATTTCTTCATGATTCAGTCTTGGTAGGTTGTTTATTTTTAAGAATTTGTCCATTTCATGTAGGTTATTCAATTCGTTGGCATGCAATTGTTTATAGTACTCTTTTATAATCTTTTAAAAAAATTTCTGTAAAACCAGTAAGGAATGCCTTCACTTTCATTTTTGATTTTAATAATTTGAATTTTCTGTCTTTTTTTCATAGTCAAACTAGGTGAAGACTGGTATATTTTATCAAAGAACCGACTTTTGGTTTTCTTGTTTTTTTTTCTGTTGTTTTCCTATTCTCTATTTTATGTTTTATGTTTCTCCACTTTAATCTATTATTTCCATCTTTCTGCTAGTTTTGGGTATAGTTGGTTGTTGTACTAGTTCCTAATGGTGTTAATTTAGGTTGTTGATTTGAAATTTTTCTTCTTTTTTAAAGGTAAGTGTTTACAGCTATAAATTTCCTCTTAACACTGCTTTCATTGCTTCTTGTATACACTTTGGTATGTCGTATTTTTGTTTTCACTTGTTTCAAAATATTTTCTAATTTCCCTGTGATTTCTTTTTTGACCTGTTGGTTACTTAAAAGTGTGTTGTTTAATTTCCAAATATTGGTGAATTTTCCAATTTTCCTTCTGCTATTGATTGCTAGTTTCATTCCATCATGATTGGAAAAACTTTATATGATTTCAATCTTTTAAAATTTATTAAGATACTTTTT
Organism: Macaca thibetana thibetana; assembly: GCF_024542745.1. Classification (NCBI taxonomy): domain Eukaryota; kingdom Metazoa; phylum Chordata; class Mammalia; order Primates; family Cercopithecidae; genus Macaca; species Macaca thibetana. Next base: position 92,239,549 of record NC_065598.1, on the reverse strand, counting down.
ATGGTCTAAATATGGCCTACCCTGGAGAATGTTCCTTGTGCACTTGAGAAAAATGTGTATTCTGCTGCTATTGGGTGGAGTGCTCTGTACATATCTGTTAGGCCCAATTGATTTATAATGTTCAAATCCTCTGTTTCCTTGTTGATCTTATGTCTGGGTTTTTTAATCCATTGTTGAAAGTGGAGTGACAAAGTATCCAGTAATTATGTATCCGTCTATTTCTCCCTTCAATTCTGTAAATGTGTGCTTCATATATTTTGGAGGTTTGATGTTTGATTTGTATATGTTTATAATTATTATATCTTCTTGGTGAATTGACTCCTTCATCAATATAAAATATGCTTATTTGTCTCCTGTAACAATTTTTGATTTTAAGTCCATTTTTTTCCTGATATTAGACCCCCATAAATACTCCTAAGAAAGAGGCTGAATCCAGGGGACCAAGCAGCAATGGTCTGTGGACCCCACTTCAATATCTTCTCATAGGATAAGACCTACTGGCTTGGAATTCCAGCCAGGCACTGGTAGCAATGTTGTGCCTCCCTAGGACAGAGCTCCTGCAGAGAAGGGTGGGCCACCATCTTTGCTGTTTGGGTGATTTAGCCATTTCAGCCTGTGGGCTTTGGAGAGTCTGAACTGACCTGGGGTGGAGGGGATCCCCCAGCAGAACACAGCTGTTCTACCAAAGTGTGGCCAGACTGCTTCTTTGAGTGGGTCCCAGATCCATTCCTCCTCACTAGGCTGGACCTCCCAACTGGAGTCTTCAGCCACGCCTGCTGGTGTTCTCTGGCTAACAGAGATTTGAGAACTACCATGGACAGAGCTTCCAAAGGGAGTGGCGGGCTGCTATCTTTGCTGTTTGGGTGACTTAGCCATTCCAGTCTGTGGGCTTTGGAAAGTGTAAGGTGACGGGGCAGAAGTCGTACTCCAGCACAGCACAGCTGCTCTATGAAAGCATGGCCAAACTTCTTCTTTAAGTGGGTCCTCCATCCTGTTCCTCCTCACTGGATGGGACCTCCTAACTGGGGCCTCCAGCCACCCCTGTTGGTGTTTTTTGGCTGACAGGGATTTGAAAAGTCCTGGAGACAGAGCTCGCAGAGTGAGGGGTGGGCCAACATCTTTGCTTTTTGGGCGACTTAGCTGTTATAGTCTGCAGGCTTTGAAAAGCCCAAGCTGACCAGGGGTGGAAGTGGCACCCCAGCACAACATAGCTGCCTCATGAAAACATGGCCAGATTGCTTTTTTAAGCAGGTCCCCGACCCTGTTCCTCATCACTGGGTGGAGTCTCCCAACTGGGATCTCTGGATACCGCTGCTGGTATTGTCTGGCTGACTGAAGTTTCAGGCCTTCTTGGGACAGAGCTCTTAGGAGGAGGGGCAGGCCTCCATCTTTGCTGTTTGGGCAACTTAGCCATCCTAACCTTCATGCTTCAGAGTGTCTGAGGCAACCAGGGCCTGAACTGGAGCCCCAGCACAGCACAGCTGCTCTCTAAAAATGTGGCCAGACTGCTTTTTTAAGTGGATCCTTGATCTTATTCCCCCTGTCTGGGTGAGATCTCCTATCCAGGGTCTCCAGCCACAGTGCATTTGGGCCAGAAACATGCCTGTACTTCCTTGATGCAAAGCTCCCAGAGGGAGGAGCAGGTTGTCATCTTTGTTATTTTGCAGACTTCACTGGTGATGCCTCCAGGTACTGGGAAATTTGAGGTGACTAGGCACTGGAGTGGACCCCCAGCATACCACAGCAGCCCTATGGAAAGGTGGCCAGATTGTTAAAAGAAAAACAAAATCATTCTAAGGTCATCTACCTCAAAGAGTGAAGGTAGATAAGCCCACAAAGATGAGAAAGATCAGCACAAGAACACAGAAAATTCAAAAACTGAGTGCCCTCTTGCCTCCAAATGACCATGTCACCTCTCCAGCAAGGGTTTGGAACCAAGCTGAGACTAAGATAGCTGAAATGACAGAAGTAGAATTCAAAATATGGATAGGAACAAAGTTCACTGAGCTAAGTGAGTACATTGTAATCCAATGCAAGGAAGCTAAAAATCATGATAAAACATTGTAGGAGCTGACAGTGAAAATAGCCAGTACAAGGAAGAACTTGACCAACCTAACAGAGCTGAAAAACACATAGAAGAATTTCATAATGCAATCGCAAGTATTAATAGCAGAATAGAACAAGCAGAGGAAAGAATCTTAGAGCTAGAAGACTGGCTTTCTGAAATAAGGCAGGCAGGCAAGAATAGAGAAAAAGGAATGAAAAATGAACAAAAGTTACAAGAAATGTGAGATTATGTAAAGAAACAGAATCTATGACTGATTGGTGTACCTGAAAGAGATGGGGAGAATGGAACCAATTTGAAAAACATATTTCAGGATATCATTCATGAGAACTTGCCCAACCTAGCTAGAAAGGCCAACTTTGAAATTCAGGAAATGCAGAGAACCCCAGTATGATAATCCACAAGAAGATCCTCCCCAACACATATAATCGTTGGATTCTTCAAGGTTGAAATGAAGGAAAAAATGTTAAAGGCAGCTAGAGAGAAAGACCAGGTCACCTACAAAGGGAAGCCCATCAGAATAACAGTAGACCTCTCAGTGGAAATCCTACAAGCCAGAAGAGAATGGGGGCCAATATACAACATTTTCAAAGAAAATGAATTCCAACCCAGAATTTCATGTCTGGCCAACTAAGCTCCATAGGCAAAGGAGAAATAACATCCTTTTCAGATAAGCAAATGATGAAGAAATTGTTACCAACAGACCTGCCTTATAATATCTTCTGAAGGAAACAGTAAATATGGAAAGGAAAGACCATTACCAGCCAATACATAAAAGCACTGAAGTACACAGACCAGTGAAACTATAAAGCAACCACATAAACAAGTTTGCAAAATAACCAGCTAACCTCATGATGACAGGATCAAATCCACACATAGCAATACTAACCGTAAGTGTAAATGGGCTAAATGCCCCAGTTAAAATATACAAAGTGGAAAGCTGGAAAAAGAACCAAGACCCATTAGTATGCTGTCTTTAAGAGACCCATCTTACATGCAATGACATACAGAGTCTCAAAATAAAGGAGGAAAATCTATGAAGTAAATGTAAAACACAAAAAAGCAGGGGTTGGAATCCTAGTTTCTGACACAACAGTCTTTAAACCAACAAAGATCATAAAATAAGGGCATTACATAATGGTAAAGGGTTCAATTCAACAAGATCTAACCTAAATATACATGCAACCAACACAGGAGTACCCAGATTCAAAAAGCAAGTTCTTGGAGACCTTTGAAGAGACTTAGACTTCCACATGGTAATAGACTTTAACAGCCTCTTGACAATATTAGATATATCACTGAGACAGAAAATTAACAAAGATATTTAGGACCTGGGCTCAGCACTGGATCAAATGGACCTGATAGATATCTACAGAACTTTCCACCTCAAAACAACAGAATATACATTCTTCTCATTGCCACATGGCAGTTATTCTAAAATCGATCACATAATCAGAAGTAAAACACTCCTCAGTAATTGCAAAAGAACTGAAATCATAACAAATAATCTCTCAGACCACAGTGCAATTAAATTAGAAAAGAAGATTAAGAAATTCACTCAAAACCATGCAATTACATGGAAACTTAATAACCTGCTCCTGAATGACTTCTGGGTAAATAATAAAATTAAGGCAGAAATCAAGAAGTTTTTTGAAACTAAAGAGAACAAAAATACAACGTACCAGAATCTCTGAACACAGCTAAGGTAATGTTAAGAGGGAAATTTATAACACTAAATATCCACATGAAAAAGAAAGATCTCAAGTAAACAACCTAATAACACAACTAAAAGAACTAGAGAACCAAGAGCAAAAAAATCTCAAAGCTAGCAGAAGACAATAACCAAAGTCAGAGCTGAGCTTAAGGAGGTAGAGACACGAAAAACCATTTAATAGATCAATGACTCCAGGAGTTAGTTTTCTGAAAAACAATAATAATATAGATAGAATACTAGCTAGACTAATAAAGAAGAAAAGAGAGAAAATTCAAATAAACACAATCAGAAATGACAAGGGAAATACTACCAGTGACCCCACAGAAATACAAACAACTGTCAGATAATATTATGAACACCTCTATGCACATATACTGCAAAATCTAGAAGAAATGGATAAATTCCCAGATGCATACACTCTCCCAAGACTGAACCAGGAAGAAATTGAATCCCTGAACAGACCAATAATGAGTTCTGAAGTTGAGGCAGTAATAAATAGCATACCAACCATAAAAAGGCCCAGGACCAGATGGATTAACAGCTGAATTCTACCAGATGTACAAAGAAGAGCTGGCACCATTCATTCAAACTGAAACTATTCCAAAAATCGAGGCAGAGGGACTCCTCCTTAACTCATTCTGTGAGGTCAGCATAATCCTGATGCCAAAATCTGTTAGACATACAAAACAAAACAAAACAAAAAAGAAAACTTCAGGCCAATATCCATGATGGACATCAATGCAAAAATCCTCAACAAAATATTGGCAAGCTGAATCCAGCAGCACATCAAAAAGCTTATCTACCACAATCAAGTAGGTTTCATCCCCAGGATGCAAGGTTGGTTCAAAATATGCAAATTAAGAAATGTGATTCATTATATAAACAGAACTAAGAACAAAAACCACATGATTATCTCCATAGATGCAGAAAAGGCTTTTAATAGTCATTCATTTAAAAACTCTCAATAAAGTAGGTATTGAAGGAACATATCTGAAAATAATAGGAGCCACGTATGACAAACCCACAGCCAATATTATACCAAATGGGCAAAAGATAGAAGCATTCCTCTTGAAAACCAGCACAAGACAAGGATGCCCTCTATGACTACTCCTATTCTATGTAGAATTTGAAATTCTGGCCAGGGCAATCAGGCAAGAGAAAGAAATAAAGGGCATCCAAATAGGAAGAGAGAAAGTCAAACTATCCCTGTTTTCAAATGATATGATCCTATATCTGGAAAACACTAGTCTCAGCCCAAAAGCTTCTTAAGCTGATAAGCAACTTCTGCAAAGTCTCAGGATACAAAATCTATGTGAAGAAATTGCTAGCATTCCTATACAACAACAACAGTAAGCTGAGAGCCAAATCACAAATGAACTCTCATTCAGAATTGCCCCAAAATAATAAAATACCTAGGAAGACAGCTAACTAGGGAGGTGAAAGATCTCTACAACGAGAATTACAAACCACTGCTCAAAGAAATTAGAGATGACAAAGAAATGGAAAAACATTCCATGCCCATGGATAGGAAGAATCAATATTGTTAAAATGGCCATACTGCACAAAGCAATTTATAGATTCAGTGCTACTTCTATTAAATTACCATTGACAATCTTCACAGACATAGTGAAAACGATTTTAAAATTTATATGGAACCAAAAAAGAGCCTGAATAGACAAGGCAATCTGCAGAAAAAAGAAGAAAGCTGGAGGCATCATGCTACCTGACTTCAAACTATATTACAGGGCTGCAGTAACCAAAATAGCATGGTACTGATAGAAAAAGAGACACATAGGCCAATGAAACAGAATAGAGAAACCAGAAATAGGACCACACACCTACAACTGTCTGATCTTCAACAAATCTGACAAAAACAAGCAATGGAAAAAGGATTCCCTATTCAATAAATGGTGCTGGTACAACTGGCTAGCCATATGCAGAAGATTAAACCTGAACAGCTTCCTTACACCACATACAAAAATTACCTCAAGATGGATTAAAGACTTAACTGTACACACCTTTATGTGGAAAGCCACAAAATCGCCACCAATTAGCATTTAATTATCAAGAATTAGAACACTTACAGACTGTGAAAAATATTTCACCTTTACAAATTCTGCCTCCCTCAGGTGATTCTGAGCAGCTGCTTAATGGCATAACTGTGATGCATCCATCTGGTGATAATGACACAACTATGTTAGAATTTGAATGTCAAGATCCTGTGCAGAAGGATATAAAGATAAAAAATGCAGATTCATGGAAAAGTTTAGGCAAATCAGTGAAATCATCAGGTATACTGAAATCCTCAGGTGAGCTCTTCAACCAATTTAGAAAAGCAGCCATAGAAAAGGAAGTAAAAGCTCGGACACAGGAACTCGTACGGAAACATTTGGAAAAAAAATACAAAGGAGCCAAAAGCGTCTCAAGAAAATCAGAGGGATCTGGGAAATTAATTGACTGTAGAATCTTTTTCAAATAAAATACAAAACAAGTGCTATGGAGAAGAGCAGAAAGATCATCAGCAGTCATTGGAAGCTCAAGATAAATGCAAACTCTGGTTTCTCAAAGACCATAATTTAACAAGGGAGAAAGAACAAGAGTGGAGGAGGAGAGAAGCAATGGTGGGTACCATTGATATGACTCTTCAAAGAGACATTATGATAATGTTTGAAAACAACTTTGATTAAAACTCAGTTTTTAAATTAACTGTCAACTTAAAATGGATGGTGAAAGATCAAAATGCATATGGTAAAACGATTGCTTTCAGATACCAAGATACCATTGGACAATTAATTTGTCAAATAACTGGGCACTTCGTTGAAAAAGCCAAATATTACTAAACTCTTACAAAATCCTCAGTCAAATCAGTTGTTTAATATTATGTAGAAACATAACATTTGAATGCATTTTGCAGGTTTAATACATTATGGTAGCATCATATATGTATAGTATAATAATTTACTAATATCTATTTGTAATGGATAATTTTGCATGCCAACTTGAGTGAGCCATGGAGTGCCCAGATACTTGGTCAAACATTATTCTGAGTATTTCTATGAGGATGTTTTATAATGAGATTGACATTTTAATTGGTAGACTGAGTAAAGTAGATTGCTTTTTGCAATGCAGATGTGCTTCATCCAATCAGTTGAAGGCCTGAATAGAACAAAAGTCTGATCCTTCCCCAAGTAAGAATTTTTTCTGCCTGACAGCCTTCAAACTAGGGAATCAGCTTTTTTCCTGCCTTCAGATTTGAACTGAAACACTGGCTCTCCCTGGGTCTAGAGCCTGCTGGCCTTCAGAATAGGACTACACCATCAGCTCTCCTGGTTCTCAGGCCTCTGGACTCAGATTAGAACTAAACTATCTGCTCTCCTGGGTCTCCAGTTTGGTGACTAACCCCACAGAACTTGGGGCTTGTCAGCCTGCATAATCACATGTCAATTTCTTATAATAAATCTATTTCTATAGATATCCTAATGGTTCTGCTTCTCTGGAAAACTCTGACTAAATATACCATTATAAGAACATAATTAGTCATATGTTTAGTGTTTATAATATGCTATTCACCAATGTTCAAATAATGAAAACATTTAATCTTCAAAACATTTTTAATGAAGTATTTTTTTTTGTGTGTCCATTTTTAGAGCAGGAAATGAGGCTTGGAAAGGATGAACAACTATAAAATTCCGCACTGTTAGTAAGTATTGAGGCAGGTATTCAAGCCCAGGATGCCCCATTCTAGCGGTACTATGTGTAACAAAATGCTATATGGTAGCTTCTTCCCCTTTAAAAATTACAGCAGGTAACCTTAGGAAGAAGTGACAAAGTGTATTTATCAAATATTTTCTTGGGTCCTCCCTTTCATGGATATTAGATATTGAACAGGTGAGTTTGGTTTACTGTCTTATTTGAATTTGACTTGCACCTTTAGGCCAAAAGTTTAACCATTTCCTGACTTAACTGTCTTTGCAACAGCCCTGGGAGTAAAATATACACAGGTGTCATCCCTTTTATGAAACTGGCCCGTACATAAAAGGCAACACAAATCAAGCTGAGACTAAGCCTCAATGTGCCTGATTCTTTGGAAAAATATCTATTCCAATTATTTACCCATTTTTAAATTAGGTTATTTGGTTTCTCTCTCTCTCTGTATGTGTGTGTGTGTATGTTTGTTGTTGTTTTTGTTTTTAGCTTTTGAGTTGTTGTAGAAATTCCTTATATATTTTGGATATTAACTCCTTAACAGATAAATGGTTTGCAAATAATTTCTCCCATTTCATAGATTGTGTATCTACTCTGTTGTTTCTCTTGTTGTGCAGAAGCTTTTTAGTTTCATGTAGTCCCACTTGCTTATTTTTGCCTTTGTTGTCTGTGCTTTTGGTGTCATATAGGATTAATAATTGCCAAGACTAATGCTGTAAAGCTTTCCCCCTATGTTTTCTTTTTTTTTTAATTTATTTATTATTATTATACTTTAAGTTGTAGGGTACATGTGCATAACGTGCAGGTTTGTTACATTTGTATACTTGTGCCATGTTGGTGTGCTGCACCCATCAACTCGTCATTTACATCAGGTATAACTCCCAATGCAATCCCTCCCCCCCTCCCCCCTCCCCATGATAGGCCCCTGTGTGTGATGTTCCCCTTCCTGAGTCCAAGTGATCTCATTGTTCAGTTCCCACCTATGAGTGAGAACATGCGGTGTTTGGTTTTCTGTTCTTGTGATAGTTTGCTAAGAATGATGGTATCCAGCTGCATCCATGTCCCTACAAAGGACACAAACTCATCCTTTTTGATGGCTGCATAGTATTCCATGGTGTATATGTGCCACATTTTCTTAATCCAATCTGTCACTGATGGACATTTGGGTTGATTCCAAGTCTTTGCTATTGTGAATAGTGCTGCAATAAACATACGTGTGCATGTGTCTTTATAGCAGCATAATTTATAATCCTTTGGGTATATACCCAGTAATGGGATGGCTGGGTCGTATGGTACATCTAGTTCTAGATCCTTGAGGAATCGCCATACTGTTTTCCATAATGGTTGAACTAGTTTACAATCCCACCAACAGTGTAAAAGTGTTCCTATTTCTCCACATCCTCTCCAGCACCTGTTGTTTCCTGACTTTTTAATGATCGCCATTCTAACTGGTGTGAGATGGTATCTCATTGTGGTTTTGATTTGCATTTCTCTGATGGCCAGTGATGATGAGCATTTTTTCATGTGTCTGTTGGCTGTATGAATGTCTTCTTTTGAGAAATGTCTGTTCATATCCTTTGCCCACTTTTTGATGGGGTTGTTTGTTTTTTTCTTGTAAATTTGTTTGAGTTCTTTGCAGGTTCTGGATATTAGCCCTTTGTCAGATGAGTAGATTGCAAAAATTTTCTCCCATTCTGTAGGTTGCCTGTTCACTCTGATGGTAGTTTCTTTTGCTGTGCAGAAGCTCTTTAGTTTAATGAGATCCCATTTGTCAATTTTGGCTTTTGCTGCCGTTGCTTTTGGTGTTTTAGACATGAAGTCTTTGCCCATGCCTATGTCCTGAATGGTACTACCTAGGTTTTCCTCTAGGATTTTTATGGTATTAGGTCTAACATTTAAGTCTCTAATCCATCTTGAATTAATTTTCTTATAAGGAGTAAGGAAAGGATCCAGTTTCAGCTTTCTACTTATGGCTAGCCAATTTTCCCAGCACCATTTATTAAATAGGGAATCCTTTCCCCATTTCTTGTTTCTCTCAGGTTTGTCAAAGATCAGATGGCTGTAGATGTGTGGGATTATTTCTGAGGACTCTGTTCTGTTCCATTGGTCTATATCTCTGTTTTGGTACCAGTACCATGCTGTTTTGGTTACTGTAGCCTTGTAGTATAGTTTGAAGTCAGGTAGCGTGATGCCTCCAGCTTTGTTCTTTTGACTTAGGATTGTCTTGGAGATGCGGGCTCTTTTTTGGTTCCATATGAACTTTAAAGCAGTTTTTTCCAATTCTGTGAAGAAACTCATTGGTAGCTTGATGGGGATGGCATTGAATCTATAAATTACCTTGGGCAGTATGGCCATTTTCACGATATTGATTCTTCCTATCCATGAGCATGGTATGTTCTTCCATTTGTTTGTGTCCTCTTTTATTTCACTGAGCAGTGATTTGTAGTTCTCCTTGAAGAGGTCCTTTACATCCCTTGTAAGTTGGATTCCTAGGTATTTTATTCTCTTTGAAGCAATTGTGAATGGAAGTTCATTCCTGATTTGGCTGTTTGTCTGTTACTGATGTATAAGAATGCTTGTGATTTTTGCACATTAATTTTGTATCCTGAGACTTTGCTGAAGTTGCTTATCAGCTTAAGGAGATTTTGGGCTGAGACAATGGGGTTTTCTAAATATACAATCATGTCATCTGCAAACAGGGACAGTTTGACTTCTTCTTTTCCTAACTGAATACCCTTGATTTCTTTCTCTTGCCTAATTGCCCTAGCCAGAACTTCCAGCACTATGTTGAATAGGAGTGGTGAGAGAGGGCATCCCTGTCTTGTGCTAGTTTTCAAAGGGAATTTTTCCAGTTTTTGCCCATTCAGTATGATATTGGCTGTGGGTTTGTCATAAATAGCTGTTATTATTTTGAGGTACGTTCCATCAATACCGAATTTATTGAGCGTTTTTAGCATGAAGGGCTGTTGAATTTTGTCAAAAGCCTTTTCTGCATCTATTGAGATAATCATGTGGTTCTTGTCTTTGGTTCTGTTTATATGCTGGATTATGTTGATTGATTTGCGAATGTTGAACCAGCCTTGCATCCCAGGGATGAAGCCCACTTGATCATGGTGGATAAGCTTTTTGATGTGTTGCTGAATCCGGTTTGCCAGTATTTTATTGAGGATTTTTGCATCGATGTTCATCAGGGATATTGGTCTAAAATTCTCTTTTTTTGTTGTGTCTCTGCCAGGCTTTGGTATCAGGATGATGTTGGCCTCATAAAATGAGTTAGGGAGGATTCCCTCTTTTTCTATTGATTGGAATAGTTTCAGAAGGAATGGTACCAACTCCTCCTTGTACCTCTGGTAGAATTCAGCTGTGAATCCATCTGGTCCTGGACTTTTTTTGGTTGGTAGGCTATTAATTATTGCCTCAATTTCAGAGCCTACTATTGGTCTATTCAGGGATTCAACTTCTTCCTGGTTTAGTCTTGGAAGAGTGTAAGTGTCCAGGAAATTATCCATTTCTTCTAGATTTTCCAGTTTATTTGCGTAGAGGTGTTTATAGTATTCTCTGATGGTAGTTTGTATTTCTGTGGGGTCGGTGGTGATATCCCCTTTATCATTTTTTATTGCGTCTATTTGATTCTTCTCTCTTTTCTTCTTTATTAGTCTGGCTAGTGGTCTGTCAATTTTGTTGATCTTTTCAAAAAACCAACTCCTGGATTCATTGATTTTTTGGAGGGTTTTTTGTGTCTCTATCTCCTTCAGTTCTGCTCTGATCTTAGTTATTTCTTGCCTTCTGCTAGCTTTCGAATGTGTTTGCTCTTGCTTCTCTAGTTCTTTTAATTGCGATGTTAGAGTGTCAATTTTAGATCTTTCCTGCTTTCTCTTGTGGGCATTTAGTGCTATAAATTTCCCTCTACACACTGCTTTAAATGTGTCCCAGAGATTCTGGTATGTTGTATCTTTGTTCTCATTGGTTTCAAAGAACATCTTTATTTCTGCCTTCATGTCGTTATGTACCCAGTAGTCATTCAGGAGCAGGTTGTTCAGTTTCCATGTAGTTGAGCAGTTTTGATTGAGTTTCTTAGTCCTGAGTTCTAGTTTGATTGCACTGTGGTCTGAGAGACAGTTTGTTATAATTTCTGTTCTTGTACATTTGCTGAGGAGTGCTTTACTTCCAATTATGTGGTCGATTTTGGAGTAAGTACGATGTGGTGCTGAGAAGAATGTATATTCTGTTGATTTGGGGTGGAGAGTTCTATAGATGTCTATTAGGTCTGCTTGCTGCAGAGATGAGTTCAATTCCTGGATATCCTTGTTAACTTTCTGTCTCGTTGATTTCTGTCTAATGTTGACAGTGGAGTGTTGAAGTCTCCCATTATTATTGTATGGGAGTCTTAAGTCTCTTTGTAAGTCTCTAAGGACTTGCTTTATGAATCTGGGTGCTCCTGTATTGGGTGCATATATATTTAGGATAGTTAGCTCTTCCTGTTGAATTGATCCCTTTACCATTATGTAATGGCCTTCTTTGTCTCTTTTGATCTTTGATGGTTTAAAGTCTGTTTTATCAGAGACTAGTATTGCAACCCCTGCTTTTTTTTGTTCTCCATTTGCTTGGTAAATCTTCCTCCATCCCTTTATTTTGAGCCTATGTATGTCTCTGCGTGTGAGATGGGTCTCCTGAATACAGCAGACTGATGGCTCTTGACTCTTTATCCAGTTTGCCAGTCTGTGTCTTTTAATTGGAGCATTTAGTCCATTTACATTTAAGGTTAAGATTGTTATGTGTGAACTTGATCCTGCCATTATGATATTAACTGGTTATTTTGCTCGTTAGTTGATGCAGTTTCTTCCTAACCTCGATGGTCTTTACATTTTGGCATGTTTTTGCAATGGCTGGTACCGGTTGTTCCTTTCCATGTTTAGTGCTTCCTTCAGGGTCTCTTGTAAGGCAGGCCTAGTGGTGACAAAATCTCTAAGCATTTGCTTATCTGTAAAGGATTTTATTTCTCCTTCACTTATGAAACTTAGTTTGGCTGGATATGAAATTCTGGGTTGAAAATTCTTTTCTTTAAGAATGTTGAATATTGGCCCCCACTCTCTTCTGGCTTGGAGAGTTTCTGCCGAGAGAGATCTGCTGTTAGTCTGATGGGCTTCCCTTTGTGGGTAACCCGACCTTTCTCTCTGGCTGCCCTTAAGATTTTTTCCTTCATTTCAACTTTGGTGAATCTGGCAATTATGTGTCTTGGAGTTGCTCTTCTCGAGGAGTATCTTTGGGGCGTTCTCTGTATTTCCTGGATTTGAATGTTGGCCTGCCCTACTAGGTTGGGGAAATTCTCCTGGATGATATCCTGAAGAGTGTTTTCCAACTTGGTTCCATTTTCCCCCTCACTTTCAGGCACCCCAATCAGACGTAGATTTGGTCTTTTTACATAATCCCATACTTCTTGCAGGCTTTGTTCATTTCTTTTTCTTCTTTGTTCTTTTGGTTTCTCTTCTCGCTTCATTTCATTCATTTGATCCTCAATCGCAGATACTCTTTCTTCCAGTTGATCAAGTCGGTTACTGAAGCATGTGCATTTGTCATGTATTTCTCGTGTCATCGTTTTCATCTCTTTCATTTCGTTTATGACCTTCTCTGCATTAATTACTCTAGCCATCAATTCTTCCACTTTTTTTTCAAGATTTTTAGTTTCTTTGCGCTGGGTACGTAATTCCTTCTTTAGCTCTGAGAAATTTGATGGACTGAAGCCTTCTTCTCTCATCTCGTCAAAGTCATTCTCTGTCCAGCTTTGATCCGTTGCTGGCGATGAGCTGCGCTCCTTTGCCGGGGGAGATGCGCTCTTATTTTTTGAATTTCCAGCTTTTCTGCCCTGCTTTTTTCCCCATCTTTGTGGTTTTATCTGCCTCTGGTCTTGATGATGGTGATGTACTGATGGGGTTTTGGTGTAGGTGTCCTTCCTGTTTGATAGTTTTCCTTCTAACAGTCAGGACCCTCAGCTGTAGGTCTGTTGGAGATTGCTTGAGGTCCACTCCAGACCCTGTTTGCCTGGGTATCAGCAGCAGAGGCTGCAGAAGATAGAATATTTCTGAACAGCGAGTGTACCTGTCTGATTCTTGCTTTGGAAGCTTCCTCTCAGGGGTGTACTCTCTACCCTGTGAGGTGTGGGATGTCAGACTGCCCCTAGTGGGGGATGTCTCCCAGTTAGGCTACTCAGGGGTCAGGGACCCACTTGAGCAGGGAGTCTGTCCCTTCTCAGATCTCAACCTCCGTGTTGGGAGATCCACTGATCTCTTCAAAGCTGTCAGACAGAGTCGTTTGCGTCTGCAGAGGTTTCGGCTGTGTTTGTTATTGCCCTGTCCCCAGGGGTGGAGTCTACAGAGACAGGCAGGTTTCCTTGAGCTGCTGTGAGCTCCACCCAGTTCGAGCTTCCCAGCAGCTTTGTTTACCTACTTAAGCCTCAGCAATGGCGGGCGCCCCTCCCCCAGTCTCGCTGCTGCCTTGCCGGTAGATCACAGACTGCTGTGCTAGCAATGAGGGAGGCTCCGTGGGTGTGGGACCCTCCTGGCCAGGTGTGGGATATGATCTCCTGGTGTGCCTGTTTGCTTAAAGCGTAGTATTGGGGTGGGAGTTACCCGATTTTCCAGGTGTTGTGTGTCTCAGTTCCCCTGGCTAGGAAAAGGGACTCCCTTCCCCCTTGTGCTTCCCAGGTGAGGCCATGCCTTGCCCTGCTTCAGCTCTCGCTGGTCGGGCTGCAGCAGCTGACCAGCACCCATCGTCTGGCACTCCCCAGTGAGATGAACCCAGTACCTCAGTTGAAAATGCAGAAATCACCGGTCTTCTGTGTCGCTCGCGTTGGGAGTTGGAGACTGGAGCTGTTCCTATTCGGCCATCTTGCTCCCCCCCCATGTTTTCTTTTAGGAGTTTTGCAGTTTCACGTCTTAGGTTTAAGTCTTTAATCCATTTAAATTGATTTTTGTGTATGGTGTAAGAAAAGAGTCCAATTTCATTCTTTTGTATGTGGATATCCACTTTTCCCAATAGCATATGTCAAAGAGACTATCCTTTCTCCATTGTATATTTTTGGCACCCTTGTCGAAAATTAGCACATATAAATGGCCAACTCATATATGGAAAGATGGTTGACATTACTAATAGTTAGAGAAATGCAAATCAAAATCACAAGGGAGATATCACCTCACACCTGTAAGGATTGCTATTAAAAAAAAAAATAAAAGATCACAAATATTGGTAAGGATGTGGAGAAATTGGAACCCTTATACACTGTTGGTGGGAATGTAAAACTGTACAGCAGTTGTGGAAAACAGTATAGAGGTTCCTCGATAAATTAAAAATAGAAATACCATATGATTTAACAATCCTAAGTTTTGTGTGTTTATCTAAAAGAACTTAAATCAGGATCTTGAAGAGATTTGCACTCCCATGTTTATTGTAGTATTATTCACAATAGCCAAGATGTGGAAAAAGCCTAAATATCCACCAGTGAATGAAAATAGAAAGAAAGTGTGGTATGTACATATAGTGGAATATTATTCAGCCTTACAAAATAAGCAATGTGCCATATGCAACAACATGGATAAACCTAGAGCAGATTGTCATAACTGAAATAAGCCAGTGACAGAAGGAGAAATACTGCATGATTTCATTTTTATGAGGCATCTAAAATAGTCAAACTCATGGAAACAGAGAGTAGAATGGTGGTTGCTGGTGGCTGCAGGCAAGGGAAAATGAGAAGTTGCTATTCAATGGGTTCAAAGTTTTAGTTTTGCTATATGAATAAGTTCTAAAAAATCTGCTATACAACATGGTGCCTTTAGTTAACAATAGTGTAATGTACACTTAAAAATTTAAGATGTTAGATCTCATGTTAAATGTTCTTAGCACAATAAAAAAAAATGTGCTTGATACTTACTATAATTTTCCACTATGTGTAGGCATAGTGCATTTAATTTGCTCAAATAAATGTGAACACTGGGTAATTTAGGCTAAATCTAGAAATTTGAAGCCAAATATATTGCTAAGTATTATTGGACTAATTATTATTCTTTGAATGGTTCCTCAATGACCTTTCAAGTAAATCAGCCATTATTCCTTTCCAAAGCTATCTAGAGGATTGATTTTATTGGTGTAGAAGTAGCTAATCAGTCCATCATTGAATGTCCACACTTCCTATTACAAACACTCCGTATTGGTTTTATCACAGTTTTATCACTGTAATTTGGCAAGAATATAAAATTCTGGGTAGAATATAAAATTCTGCCCTCACTGTGATGAGGGCAGGCTACCTGCATTTCAGCTTTGAAAATTACAACTTTGTGAATAATTTAATGGTTGCTATAGTTTGTGACCACTAAAAGCTTGAAATAACTTAGATTTCTTCCTGACTCCTCCTATGCATAGATGATACTTATACTTAATTTGAAACTTTTTCAGTGTATTTGTTTTTTATTTTCAAAGTTTTTCATATTGTCTACTGAATTGCCTGCATTTCTGAATTATAGAGAAGCAAGCCAAAACTTCACTTGTGTTTGAAACTGCCTTTGGATAAATGGACATAAATGCATTTTATGATGACCAGTTTATTTTAGAAATGCACCCAGATTTCCTATTTTTAAATTGCACAGTGATTTCTTGATGGCAGTGTTTGCCTGAATGGACTGAAAATACATGGGCAATTCAGAAGACATAACCACCTTGAACACGTTTCTTGAAAGCCTCGTGGCTTCTAATTTCTCTTAGGTTAAATAAGAGTTGACTGCCTCATTTACCGCAGCAGCCAGAGTCAGCCTGAATGGCAGTTGGTCTTCCAGGTATCTTAGATGGTAACAAATGTAGTCGAAATATAGTGCCTTAAGTTTCACTATTACCTATTAAAATCCCTCTAGAAAACTTTTCAATGTTAATTAAAACACAAATATTCCTGGACAGATGTAATGCTACTATTACTTTAGATATTTAAATTTTCAGAAGTAAAGAGGATTTTCTTTCTTAATTGACATTTAGCTTGCATTTAGTGTATATAATCATCAGAGAAGTGAAGAGAGTATTAACATATATTGATGCCTAATAAATCCCACGTGCTCTACCAAACATTTTAATTTGATATATGATTAATGCATTCAATTTACATAACAATTGCACAGTTAAAACTACTCATATAAGAGTCTCTGTCTCTCCCAACATCCATATTAGCAGTTCTTACGGAACAAAGTAGCTTTGCCTGAGCTATGTGCCCATTCCTCAACTATCTTTGAGAGTAAGGAGGTAGAATACTCTGCTTGACCATACCTTGTTGTGATTCCACTCATGTGGCTGAAGTTATAGCAAGATTGGATTCACCAGAACCACAAAACTTGGGGTCCCCACAGGAAAACAGGGCAATTACGTGAAGAGAGAAAGAATGATTAGAAAATAAACTTTAGAAAATCTGGATGACAAATTCTAACATTTGATTTGATAGATATATATAAAAGTAAGTTGAAGGAAGAGAAAATAAATATAGAAGCAGAAAGTAATGAATAGAAAAAAAAGCCAATCAATAAAAGTTGATTTGTAGAAAATACTGATAGACAAAAACACCTGGGAAGAAGGAATAAAAAGAAAATGCATAAATAATATTGGGAATAAAAGGATAACATAAGAATAGATAGAAGTTATCATAAAAGACTAAATGATTTTGAAAACTAAAATCATATATATGGTTCGTGCCCTATTGAAGCTTAAAATAATACATATCTCTTCCTGACTCCTCCATGAAATGATGTATTGGACACCTTTCTCCATCTTCCATGTAGTCAACCCACATTTTAGTGTAGTCATTGTTGTGCCAAACAGTTTTGCACGGGTGTGACCTAATAGCTGTGGTCACCTCATTTTTCTTTCCAGTGTGCAGGAAGCCATAGCACTCATATGCATATGCCATCTGGAAGTAAGAGGGATTTAATAGCCAATGGGGTCATCCTTGTCTGATGAGGTAAAGGAGCTATTGAGTGAATGGTGAACCATTCTAAAGTGTATTCCATATGGCTTTCCATCAGATCCCTAGTGGAATCCAGCCCCACTTGGCCACAGTGGTGATCAACTCAATAATGCAATCTTGGAAAGGCTATTTTTCCTTCCTTCTTTCACTCCTCTCCAATCTCACACAACCATTCCCTGGGATAATACCACTCAAATATATTATCTGCCTAGAAGCCCTTGTCTCAGGCTTTTACCATATAGGAAATAATTTCATGCTTAAACAAATGGTCAGTTTTCCAGACAAATATTTATGATCAGAGTGATACCAGGAGAAGCAGAAAATCTAAGTAGACTGATTATCATTAAAGAAATTGAACTGAAATTAAAAAATATTGCCTTAATTCCTACTTCATTCTAAAGTATCAGGCGCAAGTGGATGTGATTTTTATTACACCTTTGGGGAATAGATAATCTCTATTACATAAATCTCTTTCAGTCTAGAAAATAAGGATATGCTCCCCAGCTTACTTTATGAAACTATTAATGAATCATTTCTGAAAAATAGACAAAGTATAACAAAAGAAATTTGTAGTAAGTCTGTTTTCTGAACATAAATACAAACGTTCTAAATAAAGCATTAGAAAATTGAGAGAAATTTGGCAATATATAATAAGGTTGAAAGTGCTGATATCATGCCACTCAATACTTCATGTTTAGGTATATAACAGAGAAATTCATGCACATCCACACATGGTTGGTTGCCTAATCAAGTTTTACAATACTAAGAATAGGAAGAAATTTAATTTTTTTTTTTGAAATTTAAATGTTTATCATAGTGAATTGATAAATGATGATGTCTTGATGAGATGGAGTATTATATAGCAATTAAAATGATATAAACTAGATCTTTATATAATTAACATGGATAGATTGGTATAAATCAATGACTTATCTTTTTTTTTTTTTTTGAGATGGAGTCTCGCTCTGTTGTCCAGGCTGGAGTGCAGTGGCACGATCTTGGCTCACTGCAAGCTCCGCCTCCTGGGTTCACGCCATTCTTCTGTCTCAGCCCCCCGAGTAGCTGGGACTACAGGTGCCCGCCACCATGCCCGGCTAATTTTTTGTATTTTTAGTAGAGACAGGGTTTCACCGTGTTAGCCAGATGGTCTCTATCTCCTGACCTCGTGATCCATCCATCTCGGCCTCCCAAGTGTTGGGATTACAGGCGTGAGCCACTGCACCCGGCCTCAATGAGTTATCTTTATATATTAATATAGATTTCAAAAACATAATGTTGAGCCAAAATGTAAGTCAGAGAATGATGCCTATGCTATTTAACTTTTTGTATACATTTAGGAGGAACAAGTGCAGTTTTGGCACATGGATGAATTGTGTAGTGGCAAACTTTGGGCTTTTAGTGTAATCATCACCTGAATAGTGTACATGGTATCCATTAGGCATTTTCTCATCCCTCACTCCTGTCCCACTCCACTACTCTTCCATGTCTCCAGTGTCTATTATTCCACACTTTATGTCTGTATGTACACATTATTTAGTTTCTGCTTGTAATGAGAATGTGCAGCATTTGACTTTCTGAATTATTTCACTTAAGATAATGGCCTCCAACTTCATCCATGTTGCTGCAAAAGAGACATTTCATTCTTTTTTTGACTTAATAGTATTTGATGGTATATATATATATCTATACCACATTTTCTTTATCCAATCATCCGTTGATGGGCATTTAACTTATTTTTAAGGCAGCCTAAACAATACTGAATGAATACTTGTAATGTATAAGAACATGATGGGGAGTATACACACCAATTTCATGATCTTTGATGGCTCTGGGTAGGAATGGAGGGGAATTGGTTTGAGGAAGACTAAAAAGAAGCTTGAACTCTATCTGTAATATTTATTTATTTTAAAGAAAAGAGAAAAATTGTAAAATAATTATGATAGTGTTGATATTTATTAGTTCTGGACAGTGGATAAAAGTACTTGTGGTTTATAGTTCTTTCTAGTTTTCTATATATTTATATATATATATAGAGAGAGAGAGAGAGAGAGAGAGAGACAGAGTCTCACTCTGTCACCAGGCTGGAGTGCAGTAGAGCGATCTCAGCTCACCACAACCTCTGCCTCCCGAGTTCAAATGATCCTCTTGCCTCAGCCCCCTGAGTAGCTGGGACTACAGGTGTGCACCAGCACGCCCGGATAATTTTTGTATTTTTAGTAGAGACAGAGTTTCACCACGTTGGCCAGGATGGTCTCGATGTCTTGAACTCATGATCCGCCCGCTTCAGTCTCCCAAAGTGCTGGGATTACAGGTGTGAGCCACCGCCCCTGGCCTGATTTTAATAATTTTCATAATAAAATTGCAATCCTGATTGGTAGATAATGTTCTAATATTTTTATATTCAGGCAGCACTTACAGTTCAATAAGAAAATGAGAAGATGCTGTAATCAATAGAAAAAGGGCAAATATTTAAGAAAAAATATAAAAAGTCAGAATATATTATTACTATTTATGTAAATGAATACCGTCGACCAAAAAATACAAATTAATAATGAGATTCCCCTTGGCTTCTTTAATATAAGCCATTGAAATATGTGTGTGTGTCTATATGTATATGTGTGTGTATATATCTATGTATCTATGTATGCATTTATATACCTCCTTATCAGTCTTTCTGTCTATTGAGCCATTGATCCTTCTATCCATCCATTCATTCATCCAATGCAGTGTTAGTGAGGGAAACACATAGACTATACTGATGATAGTGTAAATCCTTTCCCGTAAGCAGTTTAGTGATATTTATTAATGTTTATACCATTTTGCTAATTCTTCTCTAGTAATTTATCCTAGGAAAATAATTGATCTATGAAAAGACATATTTATTATATAGTTACTTTTCATAATGAATCTTTGGAAATAGCTTAAAGATTTATAATAAGTCACTGGTTAAATATCTTGTAGTCCATTTATACTATGAAATTCTATGTAACCATTCAAAATTAGAATTATATCTACGGATAGGAGGAAATTTCTACAACATAGTCTGAGGTATATATATATGCCACATATATATATATACACCATGAACATGAAGTCCTTGTATATACCATATAAAGCATACACACACACACAAAGACATACATACTGAAAGGAAATACACCAAAATATTGACACTCATTAATTCTGAGTTTTGGGATAATGAAAGTAGTTGTTATAACATTATTTGTTCTTTTTAGATATTACAGACTTTCTATAATGAATGTATTTTTTTAAGTAGAGAAAAAATCTGTTCCTAAGATGCTAAAATAATCCTTGTCTAGTACATCTATAGTGGAGTAAACCCTGCAATACACATTACCACTTACTGTTATTTTTTAGTAACAGTATTAAATATTGACAATATAACAAATATCAACTATGATAGTAAATGGATGGCTAGATTATTGTGCAATACAGCACCATGTATAGGAAACCTAAGTCAGGCCCATTTACTTATTGTGCATCATCTTTTGGACAATAATTAAATACGGCTGCTAAATTCTTTGAGTCCATTAGCACTCCAAGGCTGTAAATAGCGGTGAAATTCTCCTTTCACAGACACTGTACTTTTTAACTATCCATGGGAAGGAAAATTAAACTTATTTCGTATTCACCTAGGATCCTCGTCATTTCCAGAAAAAAGAGGGTAATTAATAGTGGACTATTTTTCTGAATCCTAAAAGTTGAGTAAAATTATTCTCAAAGGCTATGCTTGAATATTTCAATAGCCGGCTAGTACTCTTGCTATAATCTATCAAATATTGGGGGAACCCCTTAAGGGTCTATGAGCTCTTGGAAATTGTCTAACAGTGAATAAAGTATTTAGTACATTTTGGGGGAAATTATATAAGACACCAAGAGAAATGTTGCCTTGCAAAAACAGAAAATAGAGAAAAAAATTAAATGATTAACATTGTTAATAATATCCACACCTGTTTAGGTATATTTTAAAATATCTCCTAAAAGATGACTATGCATATTTATTAAAACAACTATTCATATTTCTTATTGTTAGGATATGGCACAAAGAGAATATTAGGAAAACAATCTAATTTAGATTATAAGCATTTAAAAAATGATGGTAATATAGTGAGTAATGACTCATTTATCTAGAATAAGGTTAATGTAACCTTACCCCTTTTAGTACTCAAGGTTTTATTAGTTTAAACTCATTTTTTATTTAAAAAATATTTTTCCAATATGCCATGCACTGGGCTAGGCTCAGGCAACGGATATATCAATAGGCCAAAATCTTTTATAAATTTGGATTATAATTATTGGCTTCATTCCTGATTACCCCACCAAACTGTGAGTTATCTGAGGGAAATTATATGTCTTATTTTTTAGTACATTAGCACAGCTTTTAGTATATAGCAAGCATTTAATAAATGTTTAATGAATATAAAATGGCTTTTTATATTCTAATGCTTTTCTTAGCTGTCAGCTGTCATACCTTATGGTTGTCTGCCATTTATCCTTCTAATCTGATTTATATTCATTCATTTATATATCTGTGCCTATTATGTGCAAGATTCTATTTAAAAGCTTTGAGAGATACAAAGATGAGCAGCATATGGAACTTTCCCACAAGGAGCTTATAAAGTTTCCTTTTTAGTTGATGCAGTTGAAAATATGAAAAGTGTATAAAAATACATATAATAAAAGCATGTGCTAAGTGTCAGACACTAGTGAAAAACTGGACAAATCAAATAGCCTTTTCCTAGTCCCCATTACCTTGACCTTTCTGCAACTTTCATGGGGCTTTAAAGGATTTTGAAATGATTCTTTATAAAACATAAATGAAGAAACTGGCATTGTGGAGAATAACTTAGACATGGATCCTGCCAGTAAAGATCTATGTTGGTAAAGAAGATAACACATTAACATAAATAACTAGAAGAATAAGGAAAAATTGTCAGTGGTATGAGAAAAACACAGGCAATAAGTGATTGGTACTCAGGGAAAGGAGAGATCATTTTAATTTTTCTTCATATGAAATAAGTGTGTGCTTTTTGACAACTGGCTTCTCAGAAGACTTTTTGTCTTTTATAAAGTTTATGGCATGTTTTTCCTGATGGTTGAAATTACTAGAAATCTGTTCTTTGGATAAGTGACATGTTACTCTGTACGCTTTTTGATATATTTATTTGCAAAGTCAGCGAAATAGAAGAAAAAAGAAAATTTAAGAGCAGAGGATATGCATTTGTTAGAAATAGGATTTCTTCATGAATGCATTTCCAGTTGGGGGGAGATGGACCCTTGGAGGTATAAACAATTACTTCTTTCCTTTGTATGAAAAGAGAAAAAAAATCCATATAGATGTAGGTGACACAGAAAAGCAATGTGATTGATTTCATAAGTTGCACATGAAAAATCTGTTTCATTGCCTTATAATTAAAATTAATATTTATATTCTCTATATGAGAGATTAATACTCTGTAGTAAAAGAAACATAATAAGACAAAAGCAATAAATGAAGAGTATTTTAGACTAGCCAGGATAAAACAGTTACCATTTGGAGTACAAAGATCACATCTTTTTGGTAAAATAGCAACATATAAATTGATTGAAAGGAGGTTAGTTTGCTTAATTGTCAGAAATTATCCCCTGAATTTACCACTTTTCTGAGGGAGGGTGGTTCTTTTAGTGGAAGAATTGGTTAGGCTGGCTATTATCTGTGCAGAAGGATTGAGCTTTGCAAAAACAACATCTGGCACGATTAAACTGGACTGCCAAGGTAGAGCCAATAGTGAAGGATAAGAGTGTAATAAAATTTTACTCATGTAGGCAGAACCACTCTACCAGAAATAGCAAAGTGAACCAGAAAAAAGGTAATGTGAATATAATTCAGTCTAAAAAGTTTGAGACTGGCATGGTACATTATTTTGGGAAATCTCAAAAACCAATGTGACATAGCCTTTTCCTCAACAAATCCACGTTGTTAGAGGTTTAAGGTGTTATTGCAAGGAATGATAATGATATATATGAATGCACAAGAAAGTGTGAGTTTGTTAGATAAAGCACTTTTTAAATATATTTCAACTTCTAAAGGTAGAATAAAAATGGCCACAGCCTGGGGATTGTATATTTCTATACAATATACATACTGCGCTGCAGTATCCATTGTCTACTTCCTTGCATTGAGCACATAAAAACTTAGCAGTTGGCGTGGTGATGTCTGTTCATTGAGAGATGCCAGCAGTGATCGTTAAAATAATGTGATTTATTCATTCTGCCTTTTGAATTTTTTAAATTAATTTTTTATTTCAATAGGTTTTTGGGAAACAAGTGGTGTTTGGTTACATGAATAAGTTATTTAGTGGTGATTTCTGAGATTTCGGTGCACCCATCACCCAAGCAGTCTTTCTTTTATCCTTCTCCCCCCCCCCACTCTTTCCCCGAGTCCCTAAAGTCTACTGTATCATTTCTATGCCTTTGCGTCCTCATAGATTAACTCCCAATGATGATAGAGAACATAAGATGTTTAGTTTTACATTCTTGAGTTCCTTCACTTAGAGTAATGGTCTCCAATTCCATCCAGGTTGCTGCAAATGCCATTAATTCATCAATTTTTATGGCTGAGTAGTATTCCATGGTGTGTGTGTGTGTATATATGTGTATGTATGTGTGTGTGTGTATATATATATACACATACATGTGTGTATATATGTGTATATGTGTGTGTATATGTATACACATGTGTATATATGTGTTGATTGATGGGCACTTGGGCTGGTTTCATATTTTTGTAGTTGCAAATTGTGCTGCTATAAAGATGCGTGTGCAAGTATCTTTTTGGTATAATGACTTCTTTTTTTCTGGGAAGATACCGAGTAGTGGGATTGCTGGATCAAATGTTAGATCTACTTTTAGTTCTTTAAGGAATCTCCACACTGTTTCCATAGTGGTTGTACTAGTTTATATTCTCACCAACAGTTTAAAAGTGTTCCCTTTTCACCACATTTACACCAACATCCTTTTTTTTTTATTATGACCATTTTTGCAGGAGTGAGGTGATATCCCATTGTGTTTTTGATTTGAATCTCCTTGATAATTAGTGATGTTGAGCATTTTTCCATATGCTCGATGTCCATTTGTATATCTTCTTTTTCCTCTTTTGAGAATTGTCTATTCATATCCTTAGCCCACGTTTTGATGGGATTGTTTGTTTTGTTCTTGCTGATTTGTTTGAGTTATTTGTAGATTCAGGATATTAGTCCTTTATAGGATGTATAAATTGTGAAGATTTTCTCTCACTCCGTGGGTTGTCTGATAACTCTGATGATTATTTCTTTTGCTGTGTTCCTTGTTCCCCCCTTGTCCACCACTGCCAACATAGGTGGGGCCTCTCCCATAGGAACTCAGCATGTACACCTATAGACAGCCCTCCTGGAACGATTCAGGGTGATTGCATCCTCAGAGGAGGAGCACTCCCCAGGTTCAGGCTTGCATGAGAGGCAGAATCACAATTCCTTTCTATTCAGAACATCAATATTTCTACAGATGTAAAGAGGTGCTTCTCTGATCTGAATAGCCAGAACACTAGGATAGGAGTGAGGCTTGGATGTAGAGAGCTTTCCTGCTGGCCTGGCAAGGGAACTGAGGTACCTCCCACTCTTGACCCTGATAAAACCTCAGTGCATCTAATTGAGAGCTTCCCCAGCCACCTTCATGAAGGTCAGGGCCTCTACCCACCACTGGATATTGCTTCTACCCATTTGCTTTAGCTACAGCTGGTTCCTACCCAGGGATACCTGCCCTACTGGTTTGACGCTTGAAACATCAACTCAGCAAATAAAATACTGGGGAAAACTACTAGACGTAAGAAATGAGACAGACAGCAGCACCGTAATACTGGGACATCAGTACTCCACTGACAGCACTAAACAGATAATCAAGACAGAAAGTCAACAGTCAAAAAAGGAAAAATGGGCTTAAACTATACCCTAGAACCAATGGAATTAACAAATATTTACAGATATTTGTCTCAACAAATGCAGAATATATATTCTTCTCATCAGCACATGGAATATTCTCCAAGATAGACCATATAATAGGCTGCAAAACAAGTTTCAGTAAGTTTAAGAAAATTGAAATCATATCAAGTATTTTCTCAGACCACAGACAGCAGAATAAAACTGGAAATCAACTGCAAAAGGAAACCTGAAACTATACAAATACATGAAAATTAAACAATCTACTCTTGAATAATTTGGGGGTTAATAATGAAATCAAGTTAGACACAAAAACTTATTTCAAATGAATGATCATAGTGACACAACTTATCAAAACCTCTGGGATGGATACAACAAAAGCAGTGTCAAGAGGAAAGTTCTTAGCACTAAATTCCTACGTCAAAAAGTCTGAAATAGCACAAATTGACAACCTAATATCACACCTCAAGGAATGGGAGAAATAAGAAGGAATAAAACCCAAAGCCAGTAAAAGAAAATAACAAAGAGCAGAAGTAAATGCAATTGAAACAACAATAACCAATACAAAAGATAAATGAAACAAAAAACTGGTTCTCTGAAAGATAAAATTGGTGGACCACTAGTGAGACTAACCAAGAAAAGAAGAGAGAAGATCCAAACAAACTCAATTAGAAATGAAACTGGAGATATTACAACTGATATCTCATAAATACAAAAGATCACTCAAGGCTACTATGAACACCTTTATGCATACATACTAAAAAAGCTAGGGAGAATGAATAAATTCCTGGAAACATGCAACCCTTCTAGATTAAATCAGGAAGAAATAGAAACTGCTATTGAACAGACCAATAACAAACAGCAGCATGATTGAATCAGTAATAAAAAATTGCCAATAAATGCAAATCAAAACCACAGTGAGCTACCATCTTATGCCAGTTAAAATGATGATCATCAAAAAGTCAAGAAACAACAGATGCCGGAGAGGATTTGGAGAAATAGGAACACTTTTACACTGTTGGTGGGAGTGTAAATTACTTCAAACATTGTGGAAGACAGTCTGGTGATTCCTCAAGGATCTAGAACCAGAAATACCATTTGACCCAGCATTCCCATTATTGGGTATATACCCAAAGGATTAGAAATTATTCTACTCTAAAGACATATGCACACGTATGTTTATTGTGGCACTATTCACAATAATAGAGACTTGGAACCAACCCAAATGCCCATCAATGACAGACTGGATAAAGAAAACGTGGTACATATACACCATGGAATACAATGCAGCCATAAAAAAAGGGATGACTTCATGTCCTTTGCATGGACATGGATGAAGCTGGAAACCATCATTCTCAGCAAACTAACTCAAGAAGAGAAAACTAAACACTACATTTTCTCACTCATAAGTGGGAGTTGAACAATGAGAATGCATGGACATAGGGAGGGGAACATCACACACCGGTGCCTGTTGGGGGGTGTGGGGCTAAGGGAGGGATTGCATTATGAGAAACACCTAATGTGGATGACAGGTTGATGGGTGCAGCAAACCACCATGGCACGTGTATACCTATGTAACAAATCTGCACATTCTGCACATGTACCCCAGAACTTAAAGTATAACAAAAAATATTTAAAAAAATTGCCAATAAAAAAGTCTAGGACAAGAGGGATTCACAGCTGAGTTCTACCAGACATCCAAAGAAGAATTGGTACCAATACTGCTGAAACAATTCCAAAAGACAGAGAAAGGAAGGAACCTTTCCTAAAGCATTCTGTGAAGCCAGTGTCACCTTAATACCAAAACCAGGAAAAGACATTTCAAAAAAAGAAAACTACAGACCAATATCCCTGATGAACATAGATGCAAAAATCCTCAACAAAATAGTAGCTAAACAAATCCAACAGCACATATAAAAGATAATACATTGTGACCAAGTGGATTTCATCGCAAGAATGGAGGGATGGTTTAATATATGCACCATGTCAATAAATGTGATACATCACACAAACAGAATTACAAACAAAAACCCATGTGATCATTTTAATAGATGCAGAAAAAGCATTTGATAAAATCCATTATCCCTTTATGACAAAAACCATCCACAAAATACAACAAATAGGCAAGAAAGGACTTACCTTAAAGTAATAAAAACCATATGTGACAAACCCACAGCCAATATTATATTGCATGGGGAAAAGTTGAAAGCATTCTCCCTGAGAACTAGAACAAGACAAGGATATCCACTTTCACCACTACTATTCAACAAAGTACTGGAAGTCCTAGTCAGAGCATTTGGGCAAGAGAAAGACATAAAGGCATCCAAATTGGAAAAGAGGAAGTCAGACTGTCAGTGTTTGCCAGTGATGCGACTGTATACTTAAAGAACCATAAAGACCCATCCAAAAGGCTCCTAGATCTGATAAACAAATTCAGTAAAGTGTCAAGTTACAAAATCAGTGTACATAAATCAGTAGCACTGTTATACAGCAACAGTGACCAAGTTGATAATCAAATTAAAAACTCAATCTCTTTTACAACAGCGGCAAATAAAATAAAAGACCTAGGAATACACTTAGTCAAAGATGTGAAAGATCTCTACAAGGAAAACTACAAAACAACACTGAAAGCAACAGATGACACAAACAAATGGAAACACATCTTATGCTCATGGATGAGAAGAATCAATATTGTAAAAATGACCATACTTCTAAAAGCAATCTACAGATTCAATGCAATTCCCATAAAAAATACCATTATTATTCTTTGATGAACTAGAAAAAAGAATCCTAAGATATATGTAGAACCAACAAAGAGCCCGCATAGCCAAAGCAATACTAAGTGAAAGGACCAAACTTGGAGGTGTCACATTGCCTGACTTCAAATTATACTAAGGCTGTAGTTACCAAAGCAGCATGTCACTGGTATGAAAACAGGCACTTAGACCAGTAGAACAGAATGGAGAACCCAGAAATAAAGCCAAATACTTATAGCCAACTAAACTTCTACAAAGCATACAAAAACGTAAATTGGGGAAGTGAAACTCTGTTCAGTAAATGGTGCTGGAAAATCTGGCTAGCCACATGTAGAAGAATGAAACTGGATCCCTATCCCTCACCTTATACAAAAATCAACTCAAGATGGATTAATCACTTAAATCTAAGACCTGAATACATAAACATTCTAGAAGAAAACTTAGGAAAAACTCTTCTGGACATTGGCTTTGGGAAAGAATTTATGACTAAGACCCCCATAAGCAAATGTAACAAAAACAAAAATAAATAAATAGGACCTAATTAAACTAAAAAGCATCTGCACAGCGAAAGAAATAATCAGCAGATTAAACTGATAACCCACAGAGTGGGAGAGAATATTTGCAAACTATGCATCCGACAAAGGACTAGTATCCAGAATATACAAGGAACTCAAATCAATCAGCAGGAAAAAAACAAATAATCCCATCAAAAAGTGGGCAAAGGAAATTAATACATTTCTCAAAAGAAGATATACAAACAGCCAACAAATATGAAAAAATGTTCAACAGCATGAATCATCAGCAAAATGCAAATTAAAACCACAATGAGTTACCACCTTACTCCTGCAAGAATGGCCATAATTAAAGGCAAATAACAACAGATGTTGGCATGGATGTGGTGAGAAAGGAAGGCTTATACACTGCTGGTGGGAATGTAAATTAGTAGAACCACTTTGGAAAACAGTATGGAGATTCCTTGAAGGACTGAAAGTAGATTTACCATTCAATTCGGCCATCCCACTACTGGATATCTACCCAAAGGAAAAGAAGTTATTGTATCAAAAGGACACATGCACAGGCATATTTATAGCAGCACAATTCACAATTGCAAAGATATGGAACCAAACTAAGGGCCCATCAACCAATGTGTGGATAATGAAAATGTGATATCTCTACACCATGGAATACTTCTCAGCCATAAAAAAGAACGAAATAATGTCTTTTGCAGCAACTTGGATGGAGCTGGAGGCCCTTATTTTAAGTGAAGTAACTCAGGAATGAAAAACCAAATACCGTAGGTTCTCATTTGTAAGTGGGAGCTAAGCTATGAGGATGTAAAGCATACAGAGTGATATAATGGACTTTAGGGACTCGGTGGGGGCAGATTGGGAGGTGAGTAAGGGATAAAAGACTACATATTGGATACAGTGTACACTGCTTGGGTGATGAGTGCACTAAAATATCAGAATTCACCCTGAAAGAACTCATCCATGTAACCAAAAATCATCTGTATCCTCACAACTATTGAAATAAAAAAAAGATCCTTAAGGATAATATCCAGATAGGTTTAGGAATATTAGAAATGGAAATGTCTAACATTGTGAATAGGATAACTCAGTTTATAAAAGCTAAAAAGAAATTACCTTTTTTTTCTGGTGGAATTTTAAATATGAAACCATCCATTTCATTCTACTTGTCAACATCCTTCTCTAGAAACTGTGCAATAATTAGTCTTTCCCCAAAATAGAGCTGATGGGATTTTGACTATTCTCTAGTTGCATGAACTGTCAATTATAAATGGCTCATGATGTGCCTATAGCAAAATTATGCATGTGTGCTACTCATAGGTGATAGAAATGAAACAATCAGTAGCTATATGGAACTGCAGTAGTCCTATTGTACTAATCTTCTGATTAAAAAAGAGAACAAACATGCAAAAACATAAACCTTGATAGGAATATGAATATTGTACTGATAATGTCCTAGCTATATGTAATATGTAAATTACATATATCCAGGACAAGATTAATGAGACACGAATATGTTTGGCATTTAAGTGTTCAGATTCTGAGGTGATAATATTGGTAGGAGAACAATTGTTTGGATATCTATTGGAGAAACACACTTCATATACCTTATAAATAACTCAGCCATTTCTTGGTTACTGTTATGCAAAGAAATATTGTCAGGATTGTGTCATTATTCCAACCAAACCAGATAATTCCATTTTAAAAAATACCAAACTAATGTAATGAACACAAAATGTCTGTTTGAGTGACTGATATGTTACTTTTCAGACATGTGTATGGTGCATGAAGATACAACCTTATCGTTCAATTCTAGATACCGTATTTTTGTAATAAAGCTTTCAATATTTAATGAATTGTCCTTATCTCTTTAGGGGTCTTCCAAATTGTCACTACTAAATGAAATCACATGTTATAAAGTATTGTTTTGAAACTCAGTTCACATTGTATGTTGTTGATTTTTAAAAATATATTTAATCACCAAATGATCTGACAAAGCCGTCAAAAACAAAGTGGAGAAAGGGCACACTATCCAACAAATGGTACTGTGATAATTGGCAAGCCACATGCAGAAGAATGAAACTGGATCTTCATCTCTCACGTTATACAAAAATCAACTCAAGATGGATCAAAGACTTAAATCTAAGATATGAAACCTTAAAAATTCTAGAAGATAGCACTGGAAAAATCCTTCTAGACACTGGTTTAGGCAAAGACTTCATGATCAAAAACTCAAAAGCAAATGCAACAAAAACAAAGACAAATAGGTGGGACTTAATTAAACTAAAAAGCTTTTGCACAGCAAAATAATAATAATAATAATAATAATAATAATAATCAGCAGAGTTAACAGACAACCCACGGAGAAAGAGAAAATCTTCACAGTCCTTACATCCCACAAAGGACTAATATCCAGAATCTACAAAGAGCTCAAACAAATCAGCAAGAAAAAATCAAACAATCCCTTCAAAACGTGGGCTAAAGATATGAATAGGTAATTCTCAAGAGAGAAAATTAAGATATACAAATGGCCAAGAAGCATATGAAGAAATGCTCAACATCACTAATTATCAGGGAAATGCAAATCAAAACCACAATGTGATACCACCTGACTCCTGCAAGAATGGCCATAATCAAAAAATAGAAAAATAATGGATGTTGGCGTGGATGTGGTGAAAAGGGAACACTTACACTGTTGGTGGGAATGTAAACTAGTACAACCACTATGGAAACAGTGTGGAGATTCCTTAAAGAACTAAAAGTAGATCTACCATTTGATTCAGCAATCCCACTACTCCGTATCTATCCCAAGGAAAAGAAGTCATTATACAAAAAAAGATACTTGCGCACATGTTTATAGCAGCACAATTTGCAATTGCAAAAATATGAAACCAGCCCAAATGCCCGTCAGTCAAGGAGTGGATAAAGAAAATGTGATATATGTGTGTGTATATATATATATCTCTGTGTGTGTATATATGTATGTGTATATCTGTGTGTGTATATGTGTGTGTGTGTGTGTGTGTGTGTGTGTATATATTTCATGGAGTACTACTCAGCCATAAACGAATTAATGGCATTCACAGCAACCTGGATGGAATTGGAGACAGTTAGTATAAGTGGAGACCATTAGTATAAGTAAATCAAGAATGGAAAATCAAACATCATATGTTCTCACTCATAATTGGGTGAGCTCTCTTGAAAGTAAGAGAAATAATTCAAATGAGCCTGAGAATAAATGGAAATTTATGGCTTCATATTAATAAACATTCCAAAAGTGAATCTGTGTTCAGGTAATACTGGCTGGGGACTCAGTATTGCAGGGTGATATGACTTGAATGTTTGCCCCCCCTGAAACTCATGTTGAAGCTTAATCCCCAGTGTAACAGTATTAAGAGGAGGGGTGTTTAAGTGGTAATTGGGGCCAGAGGCAGTGGTTCACACTTGTAATCCCAGCACTTTGGGAGGCCAAGGTGGGTGGATCACTTGAGGTCAGAAGTTCAAGACCAGCCTGGCCAACATGGCAAAACCCCATCTCTACTAAAATACAAAAATTAGCCAGGCACGGTGGGTGTGCCTGTAGTCCCAACTACTCAGGAAGCTGAGGCAGGAAAATCACTTGAATCTGGGAGGTGGAGGTTGTAATGAGCTGAGATCACGTCACTGCACTCCAGCCTGGGTGACACAGCAAGACTCTGTCTCAATAAAAGAAAAAAAAGATGATCAGCTCATGAGAGTTCTGCCCTCATGAATGGGTAAATCTGTTCATGGATTAAGTGACTCATGGGGGTATCATGAGAGTAAGTTTTGTTTTTTTTTTTTTTTAATCATGAGAGTGAGTCCATTATGAAAGCCAGTTTTCCTCTTGCTGTTGCCCTCTCACCATATGATGTCTTCCATCATGTTATGATACAGTAAAGGCTCTCACCAGGTATGGCCCCTTGGCCTAGGACTTACCAGCCTCTAGAACTGTAAGAAACAAATTTCTTTTCTTTATCAATTACCTAGTCTGTAGTATTCAGTTATAGCAATAGAAAATGGACTAAGACATAGGGTCATCTGTCTCTGTCTCTGTCATTCTCATATATATAAATATTAGAGAAATATATATATAATATATAGAAATATATACATACACAAAGATGTATAATTTATATATTGAAATATATACATATTTCTCTATCTCTGCCACCATTTTTCAACTCCAATTATCTCTCTTTGGCTTCATTCTTTCCCACTGTAGACAGGTTTTCTGCAAATGACAGGGAATGTGTCCTCAAGCAACTAAGCAACTCCATGTCTCAGAGAAGGAATTTGACTTAGTATGTTTGTAAATCCATCCCTGGACCAATCACTGTAGTTTATAAGATGTGAGTTCCTCCAACCCAAATGTCCATCAATGACAGACTGGATTAAGAAAATGTGGCACATATACACCATGGAATACTATGCAGCCATAAAAAAGGATGAGTTCATGTCCTTTGTAGGGTCATGGATGCAGCTGGAAACCGTCATTCTCAGCAAACTATCACAAGAACAGAAAACCAAACACCACATGTTCTCACTCATAGGTGGGAATTGAACAATGAGAACACTTGAACACAGGAAGGGGAACATCACACACCGGGGCCTACTAGGGGGTAGGGGGTGGGGGGAGGGATAGCATTAGGAGGTATACCTAATGTAAATGACGAGTTAATGTGTGCAGCACACCAACATGGCACATGTATACATATGTAACAAACCCTCACGTTGTACACATGTACCCTATAACTTAAATTATAATAAAAAAGAAAAAAAAGAAATTTAAAATAAAATCACTTTATTTCCCTGCAAAAAAAAAAAATAAAATAAAAGATTAAATTTAGAATAAAAAAAAGATATGAGTTCCTAATGCTTTTCATTCTAGCCACCACTTGGTATTATCAGTCTCTTTGATTTTATCCATTCTAATGGGTTTGCAATGGTATATATATATGTATATGTTTAAATAAGGAAAGGATAGTAAACTTTTTTTGGGATTTCTGTTGCAACTGCCAAAAATGACATATTTGACATATTGGTATGATGTGTTACATTGATAGATTGCCTAGTATTGTAAATTCCTTGCATTTTTAAGGTGAAACTTACTTGATCATGGTGGGTTGTTCTTTTACTATTGAATTTTAATTTCCAGGATTTTATTCAGCATCTTGCATCTCTATTTAGAAGTGAAATTAATATTTTCGAACTATAATAATCACGATTTTTTATGAGGGTTATGCTGACTTTGTAGAATACATTGGGTAGCTATCCTTAAAAGTTCTTAAAAGTTAAAAAACAAACAAAACGAGCCAAATTATCTGACTGTGGGGAATCTTTGGAAATGCTAGATTTAGTCTTAAAGTATTCATATTTAGAATGATGGGGAAACCAAAAGCTGTACTGGTGTTATAAATCTTTCTTCCTGTAGGAGCTTAAATAACATTGTTCAGGTAGGTCTTGGGGAATATAGGCGTAGTCACATTATAGAACGTGAATGGGAAAAACACTGCTATATGTACACAGGAGAAAAGAAAAGGAGTAGGAAGGAATAAATTAGGGACTCTGCCTGCGTTTAAAACATTTATAAGATGACAGGCAGCTTTAACATTTTTGAAGTTTCTGTGAACATATGGGCTTTCCTGAAAACCTACATTTAGGTGTTTAAGATAATATTTACCTATATATCACATTCAATATTGTATAAATTTCCAATACAATCAATATATCTTTGACAAACTTTTAGTATTCTGATAATAAAAAGTAATGAAATCACAGAATTCCTATGAGCTTATGTGTATTTGTTTCAGTACTAGCTATCAGGAAGGCAGAGTCACAGGTTTGGGAAGAATCAAAGTTGATCATTTGCAAAATCTCTATGGGAAAACTCCTGAGAATTGCAGATTAAAATCCATGTCAGAGCATTGACTTTTCCAGTTATGAAGAAATGAATATGTCAGCATGGTGTGTGCCCTAGCAAGACACATTTCCAGAAGTCATGCATCTCATATTCTCTAGAGAACTCAGTAGGGCAAGATATTCAGGGATGGCAAAAACCTAGTGACCATGGTTTTGGACTGATAGCCCACAGCCTTGCTCCTCACTTCTTTTATCTCTTGGAGTGACTTATTTCCTCCAGTTGCTTTGACCTGCTGTTCTTGCAGCTGCTTCATAGGGAAATGTGGAGGAAAGAGAATAATTGGAAATTGTAGAGTCTTTGGTGGAAAAATATGTCCCTAAGTTGGTATTTTAACTATAGTACTATTATTTCTTGTATTTAATAATCTAAGATTCTGGGATATAGTAATCTTTTGTTTTACTTTATATGTATAAGAAGGTTATAACTGAGGTATGTAGTGAATTACAAGAGATAATTTTTGAATGAATATAAGAATGAATTAAATGTGTTCATAATCTATCAGAATAACCCAATTATATGATTTTAAAGAAAGTCTCCTAAGAAAAATATAAAAATAGCTATTATATAGTCTAGAGATAGCTTTATGGATGTCTTTCCTCTCCTCACTTATATCTTTTACATATTTCTTTTGCATCATGTCTTTACCCCTGCTGTCTCTTTTCTTCGCTTTCACACATATACACACATATACATACACATACATACATGTACATACACATATACATATATACGTGTGTATGTACGTATAATGTATACATGTGTGTATATGTACATGTAATTATATATAATAGTAAATATGTATAAACATTCAATGCCACATGTGTGTTTCATTTAGAATCTGCTCCTTTTTCAGCCCCTGTTATGGTTTGAATGTGTCCCCGCAAAAAATCATGTGTTGGAAACTTAATCCTCAATGCAAGAGTGTGGGAGGAAGGGTCTAATGAGACATGATTAGGCCATAATGGCTGAGGGAATATTAATGCTGCTGTCATGAGAGTGGGTTCACTATAAAAGGGCACATTTGACCCCCTTTTGCTCTCTCCTGCTCTTTGCCCTTCCACCATGGGATGACACAGCGAAGAGGCCCTCACTAGGTGCCAACCCCTCAGTCTTGGTCTTCCCAGCCTCCAGAACTGTAAGCCAATAGATTTCTGCTCATTCTACGTTACCCATTCTGTTGTATTCTGTTCTAGCAGTGCAAAATGGACTAAGATGGCCCTCCTCTCCATTTCTCTCTTTTTATTTTCCATCCCCTTTTAACTTTCTTTTTCCATGTTCCCCCTCCCAAAGTCCACATATCTCTTTGATTTCTCTCGTTCCTTTTCTAAACCAATCATTAGTTCTCTCCTCCTTCACATTTCTCTAATCTCTCCTCGTTTTTTTCTTTCTCCACACTCTTCCATGTTTCTCTGATATTAGAAACATACACACTCTCTCTCTTCTTCTAAGGCTTTCTTCCCTCTCCTTTGTGTTTTTCTCCCTCCTCTTTCGGCTTGAGCTAACATATTTTACTCTCCTGGTATCTCTGCTAGGTTTTTGTCAGTATCATAGTCTTTTTTGGGATTTATTTTTCTTCATTTATCTGTGTCTTCTTCCTTGTTTATCTACTTTTATGGATTTGTATATTTTTTACTCAGTACCCTTCTGAGTTTCTATCACTTCTTTCCCTGTTTTTCTGAGTTGCCATGCCTTTGGCTGTGTTACTCCCTTTTCTTCTAATGCATTTCTCTCTCTCCCTGATAAATTTCTCATTCTACAAGTCTGATATGGTTAGGCTTTGTGTCTCCACCCAAATCTCATCTCATCTCGAATTGTAATCCCCATAATCTCCACATGTCAAGGCAGAGAATGACCGCGGCGGTTTCCCCATGCTGTTCTCATGATAGTGAGTGAGTTCTCCTGTAGGGGGCTCTTCCCCCTTCACTCAGCACTTCTTCCTGCTGCCCTGTGAAGAAGGTGTCTTGCTTCCCTTTTGCCTTCTGCCATAATTGTAAGTTTCCCAAGGCTTCCTCAGGCGTGCTGAACTATGAGTCAATTAAACCTCTTTCCTTTATAAATTACCCAGTCTCCGGCAGGTCTTTATACCAGCATGAGAATGGACTAATAGATATACACATCATAAGCCTGCCATATCTCACAGGAAAAATAATGTGCACCTTCAGCACTAGTTGATATCCACACAAGCACATTTATCACAATATATCACTTATTTATTTCTGAATGCTAGGTAGAGTGGTTGCTGCTAAGACAGGGTATAGTGAGGACAATGAGAAAGGGCAAACCTGGATTTGAATCCTACCCGCATCAGTTGGACAAGTTTCTTAGCTTCCCTAGGCATGTTTTCCTAACTGATAATTATAAGGTGAACCATATAATTTATTGTCCAAACTGAGGCACTTTTATTGAGGGTGAAAGGGTGGTTCTAAAAACAAAATTAAACAATAGTTGGAAATATTTATGTATCGACCCACAAATTGATTTTGTTTTTTTAATAGACTTATAAAATAGTTTTATGCAAAAACTTTTTAAAACTGAAATCTTCCTAAAGTAAAAATAACATGTTTGTGTATAGTAAAGCAAATTACAAAAAATTTATACTGATTATCTGAACACTAAGACAACATAAGTAGACGAGTTATTGTTTGAGACTTAGTTGAGACTTAGTTACATACCTTTTTTGCTTTGCTTATGCGATTAAGCTACAGACGTTGATGTTTTCTGGCTACCCCAGAAGCATATTGGATCTTAATTTGCATAGTACCTTGAATGTGAAGGCCTTAGTGTTGAAGGTGGAAAGGAAGTCAGGGGTTGTATTGTGCTTATATACATATATCCAGTTAATCCTTGTTTTTTTCCCAATATGTTACCCACCACCACTCTGGACTGTTCCTAGTGTCTTCCAGTCCATAAGATCCTCTGTCTTGCCCTCTTTTAAAAATAAACCTTGAAATGGGAGATGGTTGGTTAATTTTCTGTCCAGAATGAGGGTGGGCATTTGGGGATCTAGAAAGCTGAGTGCTTCTGAGATTTGCAGTTAATCTTCCTTATTTGAGAATCCCCTCCAACACAGTTCTACTTCCAGTGACTATTTAGTGAGGCTTTTGGAGGATTCTGTGAGTCAAATTAGCTTGGTTATTGTCTTCTTCACTACTATATTCACTTTTCTTAGGAACTACTGAGTCATTTTCCATTTTCCATATACTTTTCAGTTTCCAAAATTTTGTCCGTGTCATCTTCTCTCCCATCTTATACAATTTTGTGTGTCTGTACCTTTAAAACATCCCCTTGGCGGGGGGAGGAGGCAGAGGGAGGAGGAGGAGGAAGAATTCGTCGGAAGTCCAGCGCTGGCGGCGGCGGCGGCGGCGGAGGGGAAAGGAAAGAGGAAGGCGGAGCGGCGAGAGGCGGAGACGGAGCCGAACAGGGGCGGCACCACGGCATGAGCCCTGCACAGTCCAGTGTGAGGGGAGCGACGCGAAGAGCAGTCGACGGCGCTGCCGCCACCACCACCGCCATAGACACACTCTCATCCTACGGGCTACGCCTGGGCCTTGCTGCCAGGAAGCTTCGGCCCCGCAGCTCGGCTTGCTGCGGTCTTAGGTTTCTTTACCTCCAGAAAGAAGAATATTGACCCCTTAAATTCTGGAAGTTCATTGAAGAATCTGAAATTAGGGACTTATTTCAAATTTGGACATGGCTAATCGAGGTGCAACAAGACCCAACGGGCCAAATACTGGAAATAAAATATGCCAGTTCAAACTAGTACTTCTGGGAGAGTCTGCTGTTGGCAAATCAAGCCTAGTGCTTCGTTTTGTGAAAGGCCAATTTCATGAATTTCTTTTTTTTTTTTTTTTTTTTTTTTTTTTTTTTGAGACGGAGTCTCGCTCTGTAGCCCAGGCTGGAGTGCAGTGGCGCGATCTCGGCTCACTGCAAGCTCCGCCTCCTGGGTTTACGCCATTCTCCTGCCTCAGCCTCCTGAGTAGCTGGGACTACAGGCGCCCACAACCGCGCCCGGCTAATTTTTTGTATTTTTAGTAGAGACGGGGTTTCACCGTGGTCTCGATCTCCTGACCTTGTGATCCGCCCGCCTCGGCCTCCCAAAGTGCTGGGATTACAGGCGTGAGCCACCGCGCCCGGCCGAATTTCAAGAGAGTACCATTGGGGCTGCTTTTCTAACCCAAACTGTATGTCTTGATGACACTACAGTAAAGTTTGAAATACGGGATACAGCTGGTCAAGAACGATACCATAGCCTAGCACCAATGTACTACAGAGGAGCACAAGCAGTCATAGTTGTATATGATATCACAAATGAGGAGTCCTTTGCAAGAGCAAAAAATTGGGTTAAAGAACTTCAGAGGCAAGCAAGTCCTAACACTGTAATAGCTTTAGCAGGAAACAAGGCCAACCTAGCAAATAAAAGAGCAGTAAATTTCCAGGAAGCACAGTCCTTTGCAGATGACAATAGTTTATTATTCATGGAGACATCAGCTAAAACATCAATGGATGTAAATGAAATATTCATGGCAATAGCTAAAAAATTGCCAAAGGATGAACCACAAAATCCAGGAGCAAATTCTGCCAGAGGAAGAGGAGTAGACCTCACCGAACCCACACGACCAACCAGGAGTCAGTGTTGTAGTAACTAAACCTCTAGTTTGAACTAGCTGGAAGAGTCTTCTGCTTCCTAAATGTTAATGACAATGGAATTGGAGCATTTAACCAGCCCAGTATGACTTCCAAAAGAAGAGACTTATGATAGAGTCAAGTTTCTAATACACAATTATTTTAAGTGTTTTGAACTTAATTTTTAATAACATGCATGGGTCCTCACTGATGTTTCAACAGTAGGGAAAAAATGAGAACTATGCGGACACTTGTTTCAATGGAAGGTTAGGGGGAATAATTTCTCATCACTAGAAATATAGACAAATGACTGTCTGGACCCACACAGTTAACCAGCCCATTTCTCCACACTGGTACAGTAGTCACATGTGAAAAAAAAATTGAAACTTACTAATTTGGGCTTTTCAAAAACATCCATTTTTTAGAAGGAGATTCTAAAGTTATTTATGATGCTTAGCCGTAGTATTCAGGCAAATGTTCATTTCTCCTGGTATCTGTATTTAAAATGTACATTTCACATTTTAATAAATTAACCACAAGAAAATAATCACACATATACAAGGTCGGGGGGTGGGGAAGAGTATTAATGGTATCTTAATTATAGCCAGTCCCGTTTTTTTTTTAAATGGGGTAAAAATCAAATGCAATCCCATCTTGTTTTAAGAATTTGAGAACTAATAAATGCACCTTAATGGATAGTGTTCCTTTCAAACATGTGAGTTCTTTAACAAAAATGAAATAAACCAGGTGTCTGTGATTTCTGATTAATCACTACTGGCCATTACATAGGTTTTGTTGTTTGGGGAAGCAGTGATTAATCAGAAATCACAGACACCTGGTTTATTTCATTTTTGTTAAAGAACTCACATGTTTGAAAGGAACACTATCCATTAAGGTGCATTTATTACTCTGTTTATTACTCTGCCTGTATAGCTACAGTGAAGACTTATAGTAAAGTAAATCTTGAAGTCAGGTAGTGTCAGTTCTCCAACTTTATTACCCCTCAATATTGTGTTGGCCATTCTGGGTATTTTGTCTTTTGATATAAACTTTAGAATAAGTTTGTCAATTTCTACAGATATTTGATTGGGATTGTGTGGAATCTCTAGATAAATTTGGGAAGAACTGACATGTTAAAAATATTGGTCTTCCTTTTCATGTATATAATTTCTTTATTCCTTTAGATATGTGTGTGGTTTTAAAAATTCTTTCGTAAGTTTTGCAGTTTTCCTCAAAATGAATGTTGTACACATGTTGTTATACTTATACCTAGGTATTTCATTTGTTTGGCACTAATGCAAATGATTTTGTGTTTTTAATTCCTAATTCCAATTGTTCATTGCTAGTATGTAGGAAAGCAACTGATTTTTTGCATATTAACCTTGTATCCTGCAACCTTGCTATAATCATTCATTAGTTCTGGGAGATTTTTGTTGTTGTTGGTTCTTTTGAGATTTTTCTACAGAAACAATCTTATCTTCTGGGAACAAAGACCCCTTTTCCTTTCTTCCGAATCTACATACTTTTTATTTGCTTTGTCTTATTGCATTAATTAGGACTTCCATTATGATGCTGATTAGGATTGGTAAATGGGAGTCGGGGCATCCTTGCCTTGTTCCTGTTCTTAGAGGAAATGCTTCTAGTTTCTCACCGTTAAATATGATATCAATTGTAGGGTTTTTGTAGATGTTCTTTATCATATTGAAGATTATCCCTGAGATTTTTTGTCATGAATGGGTATTGGATTTTGCCATATGTTTTTCTGCATCTGTTGATATCATCATAGGACTTTTATTCTTTAGCATGTTAATGTGCTCAATTACAATAATTTACTTGCAAATGTTGAACAAACCTTGCATATGTGGAATGAATCCCACTTGGTTGCACTGTATAATTTCTTTTATATATCATTGAATTCCATTTGCTAATATTTTGTTGAGGGATTTTGCATTTCTGTTAGTGGGAGATATTGACCTATAGTTTTTCTCTTTTTCTAATTTCTTTGGCTTTCGTATTGGTATAATACAGGCCTCATAGAATGAGCTAGGATGTATTTGCTCACTTTTATTTTCTGGAAGAGATTTTAAGGAATTGGTATAATTTCTTCCTTAAATTTTTGGTAGGATTCAACCTACCAAACACTATTTCAGATTAGAGATTTCTGTTTCAAGAAGATATTATTGATTCAATTTAATCAGTTGATATTGGCATACTCAGATTATCTGTTTCTCCTTGTGTGAGTTTTGGTAGTTTGAGTCTTTCAAGAAATTGGTCCATTTCATATAAGATTCATTTCATCAAATTCATGGGCATAGAGCTGTTCATAACATTTCGTTGTTATCCTTTTGATGTTCATAGGCTCAGTAGTGATGGCTTCTCTTTCATTTATGATATTAGTAATTTGTATCTTAATTCTTTTTTTCTTAGATAGCCTGATTAGAGGTTTATCCATTTTATGGATCTTTTCAAAGAACCAGCTTTTGGTTTCATTGATTTTCTGTTTTCAATTTCATTGAGTTATGTTCTAATTTGTATTAATGTTTTCCTTTACATAAGCCTGGGACAAAGTCTATTTGACTCTCAATGACTAGTGACAAGTCTGTCCGTTTGTGTCAACAGACTCAGTCTTTCTTCCTGTGATGAGTTAAGCTAATGCAACCTCAGGAAAGGCAGTTGTGATCTTATTTGGAAAATATGGCTTCTAGGTAGATAAGAGAACTTCAGAGAACAGCTTTACTTTGTGCTTTGGGAGATACAGAGGATTGAAATAGGGGTGAGGCAGGGAGAGGTCAGAGAGACCTTGAGGCTTCTTTTTCAGTTCAGCCTGTCAAAGCACCATATTTTGGGGTATTGGTTTCTGATCCCCAACACAATCAATGTTACATACTACTCTCCAAGTACTGCTTTTGCTCCAACTTGTAAATTTTAATAGGTTACATTTTCTTATTCATTTAGTTCAAAGTATTTTTAAATTTCTCTTGAGGCATCTTCTTTCATTTTTGTTTTTGTTTTTGAGATGGAGTCTTACTCTGTCACCCAGGCTGGAGTGCAGTGGTGCAATCTCGGTTCACTGCAACCTGCCTCCCAGGTTCAAGCGATTCTCCTGTTGAGCCATCTTCTTTCTCTTCTTTCTCACACACAAGAGAAAGAAGTGTGTTGTTTAATCTCTAAGAATTTTAGGATTTCCCATTTATCTTTCTGCTATTGATTCCAAATTTTATTCTTTTATGGCCTGAACGCATACTTTGTGTAACTTCTACTCTTTTAAATTTGATGTGCTTGTGAGACTCATGATAATGACAATATAAAAACCTATAATAGATAAACTAATAAAAACCAACAAATTAAACACACTATCAGAGAAAAATTACTTAACTACAAAAGATGACAGTAAGGAAGAAAGGAAGCGAGGAGTTACAAAACAATCAGAAAGCAAGAAACAAAATGGCAGCAGTAAGTCTTCCCTTATCAGTAATAATACTGAATGTAAATGGACTCAGTTCTCTGATTAAAAGACATAGAATGACTTAATGGATAAAGAAAAAAGACTTAACTATATCATGCCTACAAGAAACTTACCTCACCTCCAAAGACACACATCGAGTGAAAGTGAAAGGGTGGAAAAAGATATTCCATGCAAGTGGAAATCAAAGAAGAGCAAGAGTAGCTATACTAACTTCAGATAAAATAGACTACAAGTCAAAGACTGTACAAAGAGAAAAAGAGTGTCACTATATAATAAAGGAGTCAGTAGAACAAGAAGATATAATAATTATGAATATC
Source organism: Macaca thibetana thibetana (assembly GCF_024542745.1). Taxonomy (NCBI): domain Eukaryota; kingdom Metazoa; phylum Chordata; class Mammalia; order Primates; family Cercopithecidae; genus Macaca; species Macaca thibetana. The sequence continues at coordinate 92,196,471 of NC_065598.1, read as the reverse complement.
TATGCTCCTAACACCAGAGGTCCCAAGTATATAAAGCAAACATTAATAGATCTGAAGGCAGATATAGACTGCAACATAATAATCATAGGGGAAGTAGCACCACACTTTCAGTGATGGACAGGTCATCTAGACAGAAAATCAACAAAGAAGCATTGGAGTTAAACTATCTACTAGACCAAATAGGCCTAACTGCCATCTGCAGAACATTTCACCCAACTGCTGCAGAATACACATTATTTTTTATCAGTTCATAGAACATTCTCCAGAATAGACCATATATTAGTTCACGAAACAAATCTTAAAAAATTCAAAAAGGAAAACTCATATCAAGTATATTTTTCTGACAACAATGGAATAAAACTAGAAATCAATAACAATAGGAATCTTAGTAAATTCATGGAAATTAAACAACATGCTCTTGAATGACCAATGGGTCAATGAAGAAATGAAGAAGGAAAATTAAAATGTCTTTAAACAAATGAAAGTGGAAGTGCATCATACCAAAACCTATGGGATACAGTAAAAGCAGTACTAGTACTAAGAGGAAAGCTTATAGCAATACATGCCTATATCAAAAAAGTTGAAACACTTCAAATAAGCAATCTAACAATGCACCTCAAGGAACTAGAAAAGCAAGAACAAACCAAACTCTAAACTAGAAGAAAAGAAATAATAAAGATTAGAGCAGACATAAATAAAATTGAGACTAAAGAACACAGAAGATCAATGAAAAGCTGATTTTTGAAAAGATAACAAAATTGGCAACCTTTAGGTAGACTAAGAAAAAGAGAGAAGACCCAAATAAATAAAATCTGAAATAAAAAAGGGAACATAACAATGGACACTTAAGAAATCCAAAGAATCATTAGAGACTGTTATGAACAACTATACACTAGCAAATTGGAAAACCTGAAGAAATACGTAAATTCCTGGATGCATACTACCTACCAAGGTTGAACCAGGATGAAACAGAAAACTTCAACAAACCAATAATAAATAATAATATCAAAACCATAATAAAAAGTCTCCTCTCAAAGAAAAGCCCAGAACTTGGTGGCTTCCCTGCTGAATTCTACAAAACATATAAAGAAGGACTAATCCTGCGTGATTTTTAATTTGATTAGATTCCTTTTTCCTGGCTTTTTTGAGATAATCATTCTTTCCTTCCCTCCTTTTTTCTTTTAATATGGTGAATTACATTATAGATTTGTTAATGTTGAACTAACTTTCCATTCTTGACGTAAACATATCTTTGTCATTCTGTATTAACCTTTTTATCCATTGCTGGATTCATTATGTTAATATTTTACTTATATTCTTTGCATTTCTTTCCTGATTTTGAGTTTGGCCAGTGACTTTGTGTCCTCATTTTTTTTTCCCCCCCAGTTTTTGTATCAAAGTCATACCAGCCTCATAAAATAAATTTGGGAGTGATTCTTCATTTTTTCCTTCTTGAAATATATTCTGTAAGATTGGATTATTTATTCCTTATGTGTTAAGAGAAACTTCTACATTCACTTTCTTTTGCTGTGGTAAATAATTACAAAAAAATTTTAGCAACTTAAAACAGCACCAATTTATTATCCCACAGTACTGTGGATAAGTAAGGGGGCAGGGCTGATTTCATCTCTTTGAATCTCATAAGACCAAAATTAAGGTCTCAATTCTTTCTTGAGCCTCAAGGGTAGAATCCATTTTGAAACTCATCAGGTTGTAGTCAAAATTCAGTTCCATACAGCCGTAGGAATGAGGTTTCCTTTTCTTTGAATAAGATAATTAGTAACCTTAATTCCATCTGCAAAGTCCCTTTGACATGCAACATAACATATTAAAAAGCATAACACCAAGGAAAAAGATAATGGAAACCCAAAATTCTGCCTGCCAAAAGTTCACTTGAAAAACCATTTGTGCTTGCTTTCTCTCTGTAGAAGATTCTAACTACTGATCTTTATAAATAATTATAATAATTTTAAGATTTTATATTTCTCCTTAACTCAGTTTGAAAAGTAAAATTTTTACAGAAATTTAATCATTTTATCTACATTTTCAAATTATGTATTTTTTCATAATATTATCATTTCAAAAAAGTTTCAACTTCTATTTTAGATTCAGGGAGTACATGTAGCGGTTTATTAACTGGGTGTATTGCGTGATGATGAAGTTTGGGGTATGATTGTTCACATCACTCAGGGAGTGAGAATAGTACCCAGTAAGTAGTTTTTCAGCCCTTTCCCCTGAGTAGTTTCCAGTGTCGGTCATTCTCATCTTTATGTGCATGTGTACATAATATTAGCTCCCATTTCTAAGTGAGAACATGTGGTATTGGTTTTCTTTTCTTGCATTAGTTTGCTAGGATAATGGTCTCCAGCTCCATTTGTGTTTCTTCAAGGATATGATTTTATTTTTTTATGGATGCATAGTATTCTATGGTGTGTATGTACCACATTTACTTTATCTAGTCTGCCATTGATGGTCATTTAGGTTGATTCCATGTCTTTGCTATTGTGAATAGTATGGCAATGAAGATATGCATGCATGTGTCTTTATGGTAAAACAACTCATATTCCTTTGGGCATATACTCAGTAATGGGATAGCGGGGTTAAATGGCAGTTCTGCTTCTGGTTCTTTGAGAAATCACCACACTGCTTTCCACAATGACTGAACTAATTTATACTTCCGACAACGGAGTATAAGGATTCCCTTTTCTTTGCAACCTGACCAGCATCTGTTATTTTTTGACTTTTTAATAAAAGCCATTCTGACAGATGTGAGATGATATATCATTGTAATTTTGATTTGCCTTTCTCTAATGATCAGTGATATTGAGCTTTTTTTCCATATGATTGTTGGCTGCAAGTATGTCTTCTTTTGAGAAGTGTCTGTTCATGTCCTTTGTCCACTTTTTAATGAGGTTGTTTTATTTTTCTTGTAAACTTGTTTAAGTTCCCTATGGATACTGGATATTAGACCTTTGTCAGATGCATAGTTTGCAAAATTTTTCTCCCATCCTGTAGGTTGTCTGTTTATTCTGTTGACAGTTTATTTTGTTGGACAGAAGCTGTTTTAATTAGATCCCATCTGTCAATTTTTGATTTAGTCATGATTGCTTTTGGTGTCTTTTTCATGAAATCTTTGCCCATTTCTATGTCCAGGAAGCTATTGCCTACATTATCTTCCAGGGTTTTTATAGTTTTGGGTTTTACATTTATGTCTTTATTCAGTCTTGAGTTGATTCTTGTATATAGTATAAGGAAGGGGGTCCAGCTTCAATTGTCTGCATATCGTTATCCAGTTATCCCAGCGCCATTTATTGAAGGGGGAATCCTTTCTGTATTGCTTGGTTTTGTTAGCTTTGTCAAAGATCAGATTGTCCTTGGTGTGAAGCCTTATTTGTGGGCTCTCTCTTCTGTTCCATTGGTCTATGTGCCTGTTTTTGTACCAGTACCATGCTGTTTTGGTCACTGTAGCCTTGTAGTATAGTTTGAAGTGAGGTAATGTGATTCTCCCAGCTTTGTTCTTTTTGCTTAGGATTGCCTTGGCTACTTCAGCTCTTTTTCGGTTCCATATGAATTTTATCATAGTTTTTTTTTCTTTTTTCTAGTTCTGTGGAGAATGTCATTGATAGTTTTATAGGAATAGCATTGAATCTGTACATTGCTTTGGGCAGTACAGCCATTTTAATAATATTTGATTCTTCCAATCCTTGAGCATGGGATATTTTTCCATTTGTTTGTGTCTTCTCTGATTTATTTGAGCAGTGTTTTGCAATTCTCATTGTAAACATCTTTCATCTCCCTGGTTAGCTGTATTTCTAGGTATTTTATTCTTGTTGTGGCAGTTGTGAATGGGGCTGCATTCCTGATTTGGCCCTTAGCTTGACTGTTGGTTGTGTATAGCAATGCTAGTGATTTTTGTATATTGATTTTGTATCCTGAAGCTTATCAGCTGGAGGAGATTTTTGGCCTGAGACTATGGGGTTTTCTAGATGTAGAATCATGTCATCTGCAGACAGAGATAATTTGACTTCCTATCTTCCTATTTGGATACCCTTTATTTCTTTCTCTTTCCTGATTGCTCTGGCCAGGGCTTCCAATACTATGTTGAATAGAAATGGGGAGAGAGAGCATCCTTGTGTTGGTTTTCAAGGAGAATGTTTCCAGCTTTTGCCAATTCAGTATTATGTTGGTCATGGGTTTGTGATAGATGGGTCTTAACTATTTTGAGGTATGTTCCTTCAATACCTAGTTGATTGAAAGCTGTTAACATGAAGGATGTTGAATTTTATCTAAAGCCTCTTCTGCATCTATTGAGATAATCGTGTTTTTTTGTCTTTAGTTCTGTTTATGTGATGAATCACATTTCTTGATTTGCATACATTGGACCAACCTTGCATCCCAGGGATAAAGTCTGCTTAATCATGGTGGATTAGCTTTTCGATTTGCTGCTGGATTTGGTTTGCAAGTATTTTGTTGAGAGTTTTTGCATCAATATTCATGAAGGATATAGGCATGAAGTTTTCTTTTTTTTGTTGCATCTCTGTCAGGTTTTGGTATCAGGAAGATGCTGGCCTCATAGAATGAATTGGGAAGAAGTCCCTTCTCATTTTTTGGGAATAGTTTTAGTAGGAATGGTAGCATCTCTTCTTTGTACATTTGGTACAAAAATACCGTGAATCTATTTAGTACTGGGCTTTTTTGGTTGATAGGCTATTTATTACTGATTCATTTTCAGAGCTCATTATTGTTCTGTTCAGGGAATCAATTTCTTTCTGGTTCAGTCTTGGGAGGATGTATGTGTTTAGGAATTTATTAATCTCTTCTAGGCTTTCTAGCTTGTGTGCACAGAGGTGTTCATAGTAGTCTCTGATGATTGCATTTCTGTGGGGTCAGTGGTAACATCCCTTTTGTCATTTCTAATTATATTTTTTGAATCTTCTTTCTTTTCTTCTTTGTCTAGCTAGTGGCCTATCTGATTAGTTTTTTCTAAAATCCAACTTTTGGATTTGTTGATCTTTTGAGTTTTTTTGGGGTCTCAGTATCCTTCAGTTCAGCTCTGATTTTGGTTATTTCTTGTATTCCGCTAGTTTGGCATTAGTTTACTCTTGGTTCTCTAGTTCTTTTAGTTGTGATTTTAAGTTGTTAATTTGAGATCTTTCTAAGATTCTGATGTGGGCATTTAGTGCTATAAATTGTCCTCTGAACACTGCCTTAGCAGTGTCCCAGAGATTCTGGTATATTGTATATTTGTTCTCATTAGTTTCAAAGAACTTCTTGATTTCTGCCTTAATTTCGTTATTTATTCAATAGTCATTCAGGAGCAGTTTGATTAGTTTCCATGGGATTGAATGGTTTTGAACACATTTTTTCATCTTGGTTTGTATTTTTATTGCACTGTGGTCTGCAATAAAGAAGGCAATAAGAAGAATGCATATTCTGTTGTTTTGGGATGGAGAGGTATATTGGATTCATTTTTTTTCTAATGTTGAGTTCAGCTCCTGAATATCTTTGTTAATTTTCTGGCTCAATGATCTGTCTAATACTGTCAGTGGAGTGCTGAAATCTACTATTATTGTGAAGGAGTCTAAATCTCTTTGTAGGTCTCTAAGAACTTGCATTATGAATCTGAGTGCTCCTGTGTTGAGTGCATATATGTTTAGAATAGTTAGGTCTTCTTGTTGAATTGAACCCTTTATTGTTATATAATGCCCATCTTTGTCTTTTTTGGTCTTTGTTGGTTTAAAGTATGTTTTGTCTGAAATTAGGATTGCAACCCCTGCTTTTGTCTGTTTTCCATTTGCTTGGTTGATTTTTCTCCATCCCTTTATTTTGAGCCTATGTGTGTCATTGCATGTGAGCTGGGTGTTTTGAAGAAAGCATACCATTGGGTCTTGGTTTTTTATCTACCTTGCCACTCTATGTGTTTTAACTAGGTCGTTTAGCCCATTGACATTTAAGGTTGGTATTGATATGTGTGAATTTGATCTGTCATCATGATGTTATCTGGTTATTTTGCAGACTTGTTTATGTGGTTGCTTTATAGTGCCACTACTCTGCGTACTTCAATGTGTTTTTGTATTGGCTGGTAATGATCTTTCCGTATTTAGTGCTTCCTTCAAAAACTCTTGTAAAACACGTCTGATGGAAACAAATTTCCTAAGAATTTGCTTTTCTGAAAAGGATCTTATTTCTCCTTTACTTGTGAAGTTTACTTTGGCTAGATATGAAATTCTTGGATGGATTTTTTTTTCTTTAAGAATGTTGAATATTAGCCCCCAATCTCTTCTGGATTGTAGAGTTTCAGCTGAGAGGTCTGCTGTGAGTCTCATGAGCTTCCCTTTGTAGGTGACCTGAACTTTCTCTCTAGCTGCCTTTAACATTTTTTTTTTTTTAATTTTAACCTAGGAGAATCTGATGATTATGTGTCTTAGGGATGATCTTCTTCTGAAGTATATTACTGGGGTTCTCTGCATTTCCTGAATTTGAATGTTGACCTCTCTAGCAAGTTTGGGGAGCGTTTAATAGATGATGTCCTGAAATATGTTTTTCATGTTGTTTGCTTTCTCCTCATCCCTTTCAAGGATGCCAATATTCTATATTTTGGAGAAGTTATGTTCATTCCATTTCATTCTTTCTTCTTTATATTTGTCTGACTGTCTTATTTCATAGAGCCAATCTTCAAATTTTGAGATTCTTTCTTCAGCTTGGCCTATTCTGTTGTTAATACTTGTGCGATTGCATTTTGAAATTCTTATAGTCTATTTTTCAGCTTCATCAAATCAGTTTCTTTTTCTTACCAGCTATTTTGTCTCTTAGCTTCTACATTGTTTTATTGTGATTCTTAGTTTCCTTGGATTGGGTTTTGTCATTCTCCTGAATCTTGATGATCTTCATTCATACCCATATTCTGAATTCTATTTCTGTCATTTCAGCTAACTTAACCTGAATAATTATACTTTTTGGAGAACTAGTGCAGATGTTTGAAGGGCATAATGCACCCTGGCCATTTGAGTTTCTGGTGTTCTTCCACTGGGTCTTTCTCATCTCTGCATGTGGGTGTACCTTTAACTGCTGGGCTTCCTCTGACTGAAGTGGTCAGGTGGGGACAGAGTGGTTGTGCTGGAGTCCTAGGCTGGGTGACCCTGCCTAGGAAGAAGTGAGGACCAGGAGAACACTCTGGTCACTTTTCTGTGAGGTGGGTGCTCTGTGCTAAGGGGCCTGACCAGCTCCTTGTCTCTGTTCTCCATGGTCTCTCCAGAGCCTATAGACAGCAAGCATGAGGGCTTTGAGACAGCAAAGTTGGCAACACACCCCTCCCACTAGGAGCTCTGTCCCAAGGAGTCACAGAGCTGCTACTGGCTTGATAACCCCGGCCAAGGGTTACTGTAGACCCAAGCTGGGAAGACCTACTCAGTGAGGAGATATGGGATCAGGGTCCTACGTAACAAGCAGTCTGGCCACTTTTCCATAGGGCTGTTGCAGTATGCTGGGGATTTGCTCCAATCCCTGATCAACTTGACTTTTCTAGCACCTCAGGGTATCAACAATGATGGCTGTGAAACAGCAAAGATGGAGGCCTGACCCTGCCTCTGGGAGCTCCATCCCAGGGAAGTACAGACTTGCTGACAACCTGAACACACCAGTAGAGGTGGTTGTAGACCTAGGCCTGAAGATTCTGCCCAGTGGGGAACTACTTCTGTCCCTAGTCACCTTGGACTTGAACCAGCTTTTTATTTCATTTATCTTTTGTATTTTTATTTTCTTTCAATTTTATTTAGTTCTGCTCTGATCTTTGTTATTTTCTTTCTTCTGCTGGGTTTGGATTTGGTTTGTTCTTCCTTCAGTTCCTTGAGTTGTGACCTCAGATTGTCGATTTGTACTCTTTCAGACTTTTTTATGTAGGCATTTAATGCTTTGAACCTTTTTCTTAGCACCACTTTTGCCGTATCCCACAAGTTTTGATAGGCTGTGTCACTATTATGGTTCAGTTCAAAGAATTTTAAAATTTTTATCTTGATTTCAATGTTGACCCAGTGATCATTCAGGAGCACATTATTTAATTATCGTGTATTTGCATGGTTTTGAGAGTTCCTTCTGGAGCTGATTTCTAATTTTATTCCACTATGGTCTGAGAGAGTACTTCACATAATTTGATTTTCTTAAATTTACTGAGACTTGTTTTGTGGCCTATCATATGGTCTATCTTAGAGAATATTCCATGTGGTGATGAATAGAATGCATATTCTGTAGTTGTTGGGTAGAAGGTTCTATAAATATCTCTTCAGTCCATTTGATGTAAGGTGTAGTTTAAGACCACTGTTTCTTTGTTGACTTTCTGTCTTGATGACCTGTCTAGTGCTGTCTGTGGAGTATTAAAATCCCCCACTATTATTGTGTTTCCATCTATGTCATTTCTTAAGTCTAGTAGTAATTTTTTTTAAATTTGGGAGCTCTAGTGTTACTTGCATATATATTTAGCATTGTGATATTTTCCTGTTGGACTAGTGTTTTTTATCATTATATGTCCCTCTTTGTCTTTTCACACTGCTGTTGCTTTAAAGTTTGCTTTGTCTGATGTAAAAATAGGTATTCCTGACTGAGCATGGTGGCTCACACCTGTAATCCTAACACTTTGGGAGGCTGAGGTGGGTGGATCACCTGAGGTCAGGAGTTCAAGACCAGCCTGAGCAATATGGTGAAACCCTGTCCCAAGTAAAAATACAAAAATTAGCCTGGCATGGTGGCAGGAGCCTGTAGTACCAGCTACTTGGGAGGTTGATACAGGAGAATTGCTTGAACCTGGGAGACAGTGGTTGCAGTAAGCTGAGATGGTGCCACTGCACTCAAGCCAGTGTGACAGAACAAAACTCTATCTCAAAAATAAAATAAAATAAAATAAAATAAAATAAAATAAAAAGCAATTCCTGCTTCCTTTTGGTGTCCATTTGCATGGAATATCTTTTTCGAGGAGTTTTTTTCTCTGTGTGTGTGTGTGTTAAGTGAGTGTAATGAAGACAGCAGATACTTGGTGAATTCCTTTCTTTTATTATTATACTTTAAGTTCTAGGATACATGTGCAGAACATACAGGTTTGTTACATAGGTATACGTGTGCCATGGTTGTTTGCTGCACCCATCAACCCATCATTTACATTAGGTATTTCTCCTAATGCTATCCCTCCCCTCCCCACCCCCAACAGGCCCTGGTGTGTGATGTTCCCTTCCTTGTGCCCATATGTTCTCAATGTTCGACTCCCACTTATGAGTGAGAACATGCAGTGTTTGGTTTTCTGTTCTTGTGTTAGTTTGCTGAGAATGATGGTTTCCAGCTTCATCCATGTCCCTGCAAAGGATATGAACTCATTCTTTTTTATGGTTGCATAGTATTCCATGATGTATATGTGCCACATTTTCTTTATCCATTGTAACATTGATGGGAATTTGGGTTGGTTCCAAGTCTTTGCTATTGTGAATAGTGCTGCAATAAACATGCATGTGCATGTGTCTTTATAGTAGAATGATTTATAATCCTTTGGGTATATACCCAGTAATGTGGTTGCTGGGTCAAAGGGTATTTCTAGTTCTAGATCCTTAAAGAATTGCTACACTGTCTTCCATAATGGTTGAATTAATTTACACTCCCACGAACAGTGTAAAAGCATTCCTATTTCTCCATGTCCTCTCCAGCATCTGTTGTTTCCTGACTTTTTAATGATCACCATTCTAACTGGTGTGAGATGGTATCTCATTGTGGTTTTGACCAGTGATGATGAGCTTTTTTTCTTATGTTTGTTGGCTACGTAAGTGTCTTCTTTTGAAAAGTGTCTGTTCATATCCTTCGCCCACTTTTTGATGGGGTTGTTTGTTTGTTTTTTCTTGCAAATTTGTTTAAGATCCTTGTACATTCTGGATATTTGCCCTTTGCCAGATGGATAGATTGCAAAAATTTTCTCCCGTTCTGTAGGTGGCCTATTCACACTGATGATAGTTTCTTTTGCTGTGCAGAAGCTCTTTAGTTTAATTTGAACCCATTTGTCAATTTTGGCTTTTGTTGCCATTGCTTTTGGTGTTTTAGTTATGAAGTCTTTGCCCATGCCTATGTCCTGAATGGTATTGCCTACATTTTCTTCTAGCATTTTTATTGTTTTAGGTCTTATGTTTAAATCTTTAATCCATTTTGAGTTAATTTTTGTATAATGTGTAAAGAAGGGGCCTAGTTCCAGCTGTCTGCATATGGCTAGCCAGTTTTCCCAACATCATTTATTAAATAGAGAATCCTTTCCTAATTGCTTGTTTTTGTCAGGTTTGTCAAAGATCAGATGGTTGTAGATGTGTGGTACTATTTCTGAGGGCTCTGTTCTGTTCCATTGGTATGTATATCTGTTTTGGTACCCATACCATGCTGTTTAGGTTACTGTAGCCTTGTAGTATATTTTGAAGTCAGGTAGCGTGATGCCTCCAGCTTTGTTCTTTTCCCTTAGGATTGTCTTGGCTATACGGGCTCTTTTTTGGTTCCATATGAAATTTAAAGTAGTTTTTTCTAGTTGTGTGAAGAAAGTCAGTGGTAGCCTGATGGAAATAGCATTGAATCTATATGTTACTTTGGCAGCATGGCTATTTTTTATGATATTGATTCTTCCTATCCATGAGCATAGAATTTTTTTTTTTTTTTTTTTTTGAGACGAAGTCTCGCTCTGTTGCCCAGGCTGGAGTGCAGTGGCTGGATCTCAGCTCACTACAAGCTCCGCCTCCCGGGTTTAGGCCATTCTCCTGCCTCAGCCTCCCAAGTAGCTGGGACTACAGGCGCCCGCCACCTCGCCTGGCTAGTTTTTTTGTATTTTTTAGTAGAGACGGGGTTTCACCATGTTAGCCAGGATGGTCTCGATCTCCTGACCTCGTGATCTGCCCGTCTCAGCCTCCCAAAATGCTAGGATTACAGGCTTGAGCCACCGCGCCCGGCCAAGCATGGAATATTTTTACATTTGTTTGTGTCCTCTCTTGTTTCCTTGAGTAACAGTTTGTAGTTCTCCTTGAAGAGGTCCTGCATGTCCCTTGTAAGTTGTATTCCTAGGTATTTTATTGTTTTTGTAGCAATTGTGAATGAGAGTTCATTTATGATTTGGCTCTCTGCTTGTCTATTATTGGTGTATAGAAATGCTTGTAATTTTTGTACATTGATTTAGTATGCTGAGATTTTGCTGAATCAGCTTAGTTTATCAGCTTAAGGAGTTTATCAGCTTAGTTTATCCTTAGTTTATCAGCTTAAGGAGTTTTTGGGCTGAGATGATGGGGTTTTCTAATATACAACCATGTCATCTGCAAACAGAGATAATTTGACTTTTTTTGTTTCTATTTGAATCCTCTTTATTTCTTCCTCTTGCCTGATTACTCTGGCCAGAACTTCCAAAACTATGTTGAATAGGAGTGGTGAGAGAGGGCATCCTTGTCTTGTGCAGGTTTTCAAAAGGGAATGCTTCCAGGGTTTTCCCATTTAGTATGATATTGGCTATGGCTTTGTCATAAATAGCTCTCATTATTTTGAGATACCTTCCATCAATACCTAGCTTATTGAGTGTTTTTAGCATGAAAGGGTGCTGAAGTTTATTGAAGACCATTTCTGAATCTATTGAGATAATCACGTGGTTTTTGTCATTGGTTCTGTTTACATGGTGGATTATGTTTATTGATTTGCTTAGCTTAACCAACCTTGCATCCCAGGGATGAAAGCCGACTTGATTGTGGTGGATAAGCTTTTTGATGGATTCAGTTTGCCAGTATTTTATTGACGATTTTTGCATCAATGTTCATCAGTGATATTAGCCTGACATTTCATTTTTTTGTGTGTGTGTCTCTGCCAAGTTTTGGAATCAGGATGATGCTGGCCTCATAAAATGAGTTAGAGAGGAGTCCTTCTTTGTCTGTTGTTTGGAATAGTTTCAGAAGGAATGATACCAGCTCTTCTTTGTACCCCTGGTAGAATTCAGCTGTGAATCTGTCTGGTCTTGAGCTTTTTTTGGTTGGTAGGCTATTAATTATTGCCTCAATTTCAGAACTTGTTATTAGTCTATTCAAGGATTTGACTTCTTCCTGGTTTAGTCTTGGGAGAGTGTATGTCTCCAGGAATTTATCCATTTCTTCTAGATTTTCTAGGTTATTTGCATATAGGTGTTATTTTCTGATGGTAGTTTGTATTTCTGTGGGATCAGTGGTAATATCCCCTTTACCATTTTTTATTGTGTCTGTTTGATTCTTCTCTCTTTTCTTCCGGCTAAGTGGTCTATGTATTTTGTTGATCTTTTCAAAACACCAGCTCCCGGATTCTTTGATTTTTTGAAGTATTTTTCATGTCTCTATCTCTTTCCATTCTGTTCTGATCTTAGTTATTTCTTGTCTTCTGCTAGGTTTTGAATTTGTTTGCTCTTGCTTCTCTAGTTCTCTTAATGTGATGTTAGGTTGCCGATTTTAGATTTTTCCTGCTTTCTCTTGTGGGCATTTAGTGCTGTAATTTTCCCTGTAAACACTTCATTAGGTGTGTCTCAGAGATTCTGGTACATTGTCTCTTTGTTCTCATTGGTTTCAAACAACTTCGTTATTTCTGCCTTAATTTCATTATTTACTTAGTAGTCATTCTGGAGCAGGTTGTTCAGTTTCCATGTAGTTGTGCAGTTTTGAGTGAGTTTCTTAATCCTGAGTTCTAATTTGATTGCACTGTGGTATAGAGAGGCTGTTTGTTATGATTTCCATTCTTTTACATTTGCTGAGGAATGTTTTACCTCCAATTATGTGGCCGATTTTAGAATAAGTGTGATGTGGTGTTGAGAAGAATGTATATTCTCTTAATTTGGGGTGGAGAGTTCTGTAGGTATCTATGAGGTCTGCTTGGTCCAGAGCTGAGTTCAAGTCCTGAATATCCTTGTTAGATGTCTCATTGATCTGTCTAATATTGACAGTGGGGTGTTAAAGTCTTCCACTATTATTGTGTAGGAGTCTAAGTCTCGTTGTAGGTCTCCAAGAGCTTGCTTTATGAATCTGGGTGCTCCTGTATTGGATGCATATATATTTAGGATAGTTAGCTCTTCTTGCTGCATTGATCCCTTTACCATTATGTAATGCCCTTCTTTGTCTTTTTTGATCTTTGTTGGTTTAAAGTCTGTTTTATCAGAGACAATGATTGCAACCCCTGACTTTTTTTTTTTGCTTTCCATTTGCTTGGTAATATTCCTCCATCCCTTTATTTTGAGCCTATATGTGTCTTTGCACGTGAGATGGGTCTCCTGAATACAGCACACTGATGGATCTTGACTCCTTATCCAACTTGCCAGTCTGTGTCTTTTAATTTGGGCATTTAGCCCATTTACATTTCAGATTAATATTGTTATGTGTGAATTTGGTAATGTTACCATGATGCTAGTTGGTTATTTTTCACATTAGTTGATGTAGTTTTCTCACAGTGTAATTGGTCTTTATATTTCAGTGTGTTGTTCACAGTGGCTGGCACCAACTTTTCCTTTCCATGTTTAGTTCTTCCTTCAGAAGTTCTTGTAAGGCAGACCTGGTGGTGACAAAATCCCTCAGCATTTGCTTTTCGGTAAAGGATTTTATTTCTCCTTCACTTATGAAGCTTAGTTTGCCTGGATATGAAATTCTGGGTTGAAAATTATTTTCTTTAAGAATGTTGAATATTGGCCCCCACTCTCTTCTGGCTTGTAGGGTTTTTGCAGAGAGATCTGCTGTTAGTCCGAGGCACTTCCCTTTGTAGGTAACCTGACTTTTCTCTCTGGCTGCCCTTAACATTTTTTCCTTCATTTCAACTTTGGAGAATCTGTCAATTTTGTGTCTTGGGGTTGCTTTTCTCGAGGAGTATCTTAATGGTGTTCTTCGTATTTCCTGAATCTGAATGTTGGCCTGTTTTGCTAGATTGGGGAAATTCTCCTGGATAATATCATGAAGTGTGTTTTTCATCTTGGTTCCATTCTCCCCATCACTTTCAGGGATTGCAATCAGTCGTAGGTTTGGTCTTTTCACATACTTCCATATTTCTTGGAGGCTTTGTTCATTCCTTTTCAATCTTTTTTCTCTAATCTTGTCTTCACGCCTCATTTCAGTAAGTTGATCTTCAATTTCTGATATCCTTTCTTCTGCTTTATCAATTTGGCTGTTGATACTTGTGTATGCTTCACGAAGTTCTTGTGCTGTATTTTTCAGCTCCATAAGGTCATTTATGTTCTTCTCTACACTGGTTATTCTAGTTAGCAGTTCCTGTAACCTTTTCTCAAGGTTCTTGTCTTCCTCACTTAGGGTTAGAACATGATTTTTTAGCTCAGAGGAATTTGTTATTACCACCTTCTGAAACCTACTTCTGTCAATCTGACAAACTCATTCTCTGTCCAGTTTTGTGCCCTTGCTGGAGAGGAATTGCAATCATTTGGAGGAGAAGATTCTTTCTGATTTTTGGAATATTCAGCCTTTTTGTGCTGCTTTTTCCTCATCTTCGTGGATTTATCTACCTTTGATCTTTGAGACTGATAACTTTTGGATGGGGTTTCTTGGTGGGGGTTCTTTTTGTTGATTTTATTACTTTCTGTTTGTTAGTTTTTCTTCTAACAGTCAGGAATTTGCTGAAGGTTCACTCCAGAACCTATTTGCCTGGGTATCACCAGCAGAGGCTGCAGAACAGCAAACATTGCTGCCTGCTACTTCCTCTGGAAGCTTCCTCCCAGAGGGGCATCAGAGTGATGCCAGCCAGAGTTCTCCTGTATGAGGTGTCTGTCAACCCCTGTTGGGAGGTCTCTCCTAATCAGGTGGCACAGGGGTCAGGGACCCACTTGAGGCAGTCTGTCCCTTAGCAGAGCTCAAGCACTGTGCTTGTAGAACCCTCCTTGTCAGGATCCACTGCTCTCTTCAGAGCTGGCAGCTGGGAGTGTTTAGGTTTGCTGAAGTTATGCCCACAGCCACCCCTTCCCCCAGGTGCTCTGTCCCAGTGAGATGGGAGTTTTATCTATAAGCCCCTCACTGGGGTTGCTGTCTTTCTTTCAGAGATGCCCTGCCCAGTGAAGAGGAGTCTAGAGAGGCAGTCTGGCCACAGCTGCTTTGCTGTGCTGTGTTGAGTTCTGCCCAGTCCTTAGCACTGTAAGGGGAAAACCACCTACTCAAGCCTCAGTAATGGCGGAAACCCCTCCCTCCCCAATCTCGATCATCCCAGGTCGACTTCAGACTGCTGTGCTGGCAGTGAGAATTCAAGCCAGTGGTTCTTAGCTTACTAGGTTTTGTGGGAGTGGGACCTGCTGAGCGGGACTACTTGGCTCCCTGGCTTCAGCCCCCTTTCCAGGGAAGTGAACAGTTCTGTCTCGCTGGGTTCTAGGTGACACTGGGGTTAAAAAAAAAAAAAAAAAAAGGAAAAAGAAAAAAAAAAAAAAAGAAAGAAAGAAAACTGCAGCAAGCTTGGTGTCTGCCCGAACAGCCACCCAGTTTTGTGCTTGAAACCCAGGGCCCTGGTGGTGTAGGCACATGAGGTAATCTCCTGGTCTGTGGATAGCAAAAAGCATGGGAAAAGCATAGTATCTGGGCTGGATAGCACAGTCCCTCACGGCTTCCCTTGGTTGGGAAAGGGAGGCTCCCCGGCTCCTTGCACTTCCCGGGTAAGGCGATGCCCCACCCTGCTTCTGCTCAACCTCCTTGGGCTGCACCCACTACCTAACCAGTCCCAATGAGATGAACAGGGTACCTCAGTTGGAAATGCAGAAATCACCTGCCTTCTGCATTGGTCTCGCTGGGAGCTACAGACCAGAGCTGTTCCTATTCGGCCATCTTGCCAGCCACACCCTCAAATGTTCTCCCTTGACATTTATTACAGGGAAATCTACAAGCAATGGATTCCCTTAGCTTTGTTTATCTGAGAGATTCTTAATTGCTTGTTCATTTTTGAAGAATAATCTTGCTGGTCATAGGATTTTTGATTGAAAGTTTTATCTGTCAGTATTTAAAAATATCATCCCACTGTTTTCTGATTTCCATGGTTTATGAGGAGAAATTGACTGTTGGAGGCTCTCTTATGTGATGAGTCACATGTCTCTTGCATCACTCCTCTCTTGCTGCTTTAAGGATTTTATCTTTCTTTCTGTCTTTTCATGGTTTGATTCTAATATGTCTCAGTGTGGATCTCTGGGTTTACCTTGCTTGAAGATTTTTCATCTTCTTGAATGTAGGCTCATGTCTTTTCAAATTTGACGAGTTTGTGAACATTATTTCCTCAAATTTTCCATTTCTTTCTCTTTCTCTTCCTTTTAGAACCTTTGTAATTCATATGTTGCTATGTTCGATGGTGCTCTGCAGGTCTCTGAGGCTGTGTATGCATTTTTCTTTGTTCTTTTTGATTTCCACTCCTCTGATTGGGTGTTTCAATTACTTTATCTTCAAGTATGCCAGTTTTTTTCTTTTCAGTTTTCAAATCTGTTGAACCCATCAGTGAATTTATTTCAGATATTGTGTTTTTCAGCTTCAGCATTTGTATACATTTCTATAATTTTTGTTTTTTTCTTGAGACAGGATCTTTGCTGCACCCAGGTTGGTAATTGGTGTTCATTTGTATTCAGTGCTCATAAATTCCCCTCACCCCTCAGAAATTGCTATTCTTTCCTATTGGCAGCTGCAGTTGTCCACTTGTCCAGAAGCTATCTTATCCCTTTGTTAGTAGAAAGCCTGGTTCTCATAGCCCCTGCCAGTTTATTCTGTTCTTGAGTTTAGTCCTTGTTTGGATATGCATAGTGTGCAGTGTCCCCCTTCCCCAGGCTGTGAGTATATGTGAATAATAAACTCATCTGTCTCAATCTCACCTGTCTCCAGTGTTGGGTATTGTGTGTTCAGCCATTTCATACTCTTTAGAATAGGGAATTTTTCTTCAGCAACGGAGTGAATGGGAGGTGGTGAGAATAGTATGGCTTGATTACAAAAATAGTTTTTATATATTATATAAAATAAAATATTAAACATTTTTCCAACGTGATTGTGCCATTTTACATTCCTACCATTAATGGTACGTGTTTATTTTAAACATTCTAATAATCTCTGTTTTTTGAATGGTAAGTTTAGTACATCTACATTTCTTGAATTATTGATATATTTGGATATATTTATATCATCATATTTTTCCTTTCTATACGCTATGTTTTTTCTTTGACTTTTCCTCCAGTTTCTCTCCTTTTGTTTGAGCCATTGAGTTTTCTTTTTCTTGTCAATCCATACTCTATTGGCTTTGAAGTTGAACATTATATTTCTATTGTTTTAGTGATTAACCTTGAATTGTCAATATGCCTAGCATAAAAGGCAAAACAGATTTTTAAAGGAAACAAAGTTTTATAATGTCTTTTAAATATCTGCTTAGTCTCCATTGGGGGAATATGCCTTAATTGATTTAACCAATACCCTAGTTTTAGGCATTTAGGTTGTTTATAAATCATTGCTTTCATATACATTGCTGCCATAAACACTTTTGTAGCTAAATCTCTGTGTATACTATTTTTTATAAAGAGTCCAACAGAATAGTTTTCAAACTATATTTCACTGTAGTAAGAACACTTAACATGAGATTTACACTCAACAGTTTTTTGTGTATAGTATGCTAAGTGAAATAAGCCAATCACAGGAAGACAAATACTGTATGATTCTATGTATATCAGATATCTAAAATAGTCAAAATCATAAAATCAAAAAATGGAATCATGGTTTTCAGGGCTGAATGGAGGGGGGAATGAGAAATTACTAATTAATGGGCATAAAGTTTGCTTTAAGCAAGATAATTAGTTCTAGAGATCTGCTCTACAGCGTTGTACATATAGTCAACAATGGTGTATTTTAAAAGCAAATAATCAACTTTAATCAATCTGAATAGAGGGAACCTTAACCTATTTTAACCCTATGCTTTCTTAAATGTTACTGTTATCTAGTCTTTTAGTTTTACCATGTTTTTATATCCTCAAATTCAGTCATTATTATTCTTATTTCATACAGTTATTTTTTGTCTCTTGTTGTCCACTTTTATTGCAAGTATTTTTCTTTCCATCGCATCTAAGTTTAAAAAAATTAGTTAAATTTCTGTCTCACTGAAATATATGCATCTCTTACATAGACAGCAAGGGTATGTTAATGATAAACGTGTGTTTATTAGAAAATATCTTTATTTTTTGCTCCTGTTCAAGTAGATATTTATCTGATTGGCAACTAAATAGGTCATGGTAGTGCCACCAACATTAGATGGTACAACTCTCACTTCAGTGGAGGATAACAAAGGATTAGCAGCTTGATGGTGTATGTGGTCCTCTAATCTATTGTCATACTTTAAAGAGGGGTTCGACAGGGCATGGGTGGATGTATCATGACTGTACTTCTGAAAAGTTATTCTACCTTCCTGCCCCCTTTTACTGTCTGGTAGCTTCTAATTTCTACTGGAAAGGAGGAGGTAAGGCCTTCTGTGAAGAGTGGGGAACATATGGTGACGTTAGAGATTTGAGAATGCAGGTTTGAAATAGCTGCTGTGGAGACTGAAAGAGAGGCTTATCTAGGGGAAAAAAAGAAATATTCTCAGACAACAGTGAGACTTCCTTTGAGGTTGGAAACCACGCATTTAATTTATAGTGTCACTGATTTTCATAATTGCTTATTTGTATCCAGCATGCAAATATAGTCCTGAAGAAAAAGCCATATTCATCTATGTTTGATGTGTTGTCAGTCAGCGGACATGTTAAAACTGTGGAAAAAGGAATATTGGGATTTAGGCAAGAGACTTCTTAAATGTAATGGACCATGGGATCTAAGCTGGTTAAGGAAGAAAGTAACCAGCAATGTCTGGGTGGTTGACGAGCAGAGGAGTATGTTACAGAGCAAATTAGAAAAGTATTGCGCTGAAGAGAATATGTTATTTTAGTTTAATATTTCAGGAGTTGGGAAATTTCAGGATATAGCAAGGTCTGGGGTGTTGCTGTTAAGCGGTGACTGAAGTAGAATGGAGGTGAAGATGATTCAAAGTGGAAAGCTAAAACAACTGAGAGGCTTGGAAGCTGAAGAATTCCTTCATATAATAGGCTCCCTGTTTTTAAATATGTATGAACATGATAGAACCAAGACATGACCTGTAACAAACTAACTTGAATATTCAATAAATTGAGCCTTAGGAATCTTCTTTACAGGAGGGATATATCTCTGTCTTTTTCATATTCAAGTTTATTATTGAAAACATATCAGAAAACAATGTAATGAATTGCTATAAGGTTTCTTAACATTGTGTGCTTTTTCACATTCTTTCACTTCAGCATCCAGAGAGGTGGACATTTATAGCTAGAAGTGAATGTTTCCAAGAATCTTAACATTACCAAAAACCTAAAGTCATGTGAAAAGTTATTTTTAGTATTGAAATAAAATTTAATTTTATATGATAATTTTAGAAACATTTTGGAAAATAAGGATAAAACAGAATTTTGCTGCAACTTACAAGTAAAATATCCAAAAATATCAATAGCCTCTAGGCTTCACTTCACATTTTTTTCACATTATAATGAATGAAGAGATTCCATGTATTGATTAAAGAGCATGTATAAAATCATTTTAGAGACTGTAGATGAAAGACATTAGATTGGAATGATGTAGTCTCAATTAATAGTTGTGAAACTTTGGGTGCTATGATTCTGAAACATTTTGGACTAAAATAAAGTTTAGCTTTCACATGAGATAATCTTCTGTCCATAATGGTTAGAGGAACAGTAACTGACAACTTTGAAACCCTTTTCAGATAATGAAAATTTTGTCATGAATAGGAGTGATTTTTAATTTTTTATTCAACAGTTTATTTCACCTCTCTTTAGAAATGTCAAGAGAATATGGTAAATTTTTGCATAATTTTCCAATGTATACTCCAGCCAGAAAAAACAAAATTATTTCATAAGAAGTGTTAAAATTTGTTAAACATATTAATTAATACCTCAGTCATGTAGTGTATTAAATATTGTGTATAGATACCTAATAGAAATTAAATTGACTATTAAAAACAATTTTGATTTTAGTTTATTCTTCCCTTCCTCCATCTCTTTCTTGCATATTCATATTTGTTCATTGCTACAGAAAACTTGAGATATAGACTCAAGTACTGCACAAGGAGCAAATAAGTTAGTTCACTGCATTTTGTATATCCCTGTATTCATTTTGTAATGCTAAGCAACAGATACATTGCACAAAAGGAACAAACTTTCTCAGGATCTTGAATCTGAGACCTTCCCCTACTCCCTGATCTGAGATCCTTTATTACCTAGTAAGCATTCTGAAAACATGGAAGAACTCTAATCTCATTTGTGTTGTAGTTATAATAATCAACTTACAACTTCCATAGGGGGCTCAAGTTCTCACATAATCACAAGATTAGTACCAGCATGTGGTTATTTATGTCATACAGATTAAGTAAATAAAAATATGTAGGATCTTATTGAACTAAAAGGTTGAAAGCCCGGAATATGTGTTTGGCATGAGTAGTCTGTTTAATGTAGATCTCTCTACATTTCAAATGTACCCTGTAGGTCTCCTCATCAGAAATTATTAATATTCCTCTATACAATGGAGATTCATCATCCATTGTAGAAATGTATTCTCTCATGGCTATTAATCCTTACTAAAACCATTGTTTTCTTTATTTTAGAGTTCAAAGCTTAGTGAGACTTGGATTTACTATGTAATTAGGAAAGGGACTTGGTGTTTCTGAAGTGACCCATTTTGGAATAAAAGGTTGAAAGGTTTAGGGGATTTCTGTGACTTTATTGAAATATCTAATGCAAAAAGATGTTGACAGAAAATAAGAACTGTTAGATAATGCAAGAAATCAGCACTCAGGAAATTTGATACTATGTCAAACAGAATGAATTTTGGGAAATAAAGTGGATTGCTAAATTATATCTATGTGAATGACAGAGGTTGTAGTGATAGCTCTATACATTTACAAATACAAGAGACTCTTTTAGGTACTTGTTACTAACTAAAACTCAGAGCTAGAATTCCCTTTATGGTCACCTAAAATTTTAGTATGTTTGGATTTAAACTGGAGTGGTTTGAGTGATGGGGGTGGGAAGTGAAAAACTATTTATGATGTACTGGCATCATATTATCTTGAATCAGTTAATATTATCCTGACTCATTGTCTAATTAGTCAATGGTCTTAAGCAAAGGAACACTTTTTGGAGATTAGCTACCAAAAGAGAATTTAAGTAGTCCACCTACCTGAACTATTAAGTTGACAATACTTGATTTGTGTGCTTTTTGTTTAGTTTTGTTTCGAATAGTCTGCTTAGTTTTCTCGTTTTATTGTACAGGAAGAAGAAGAAATGATAAGAACACAGTATTTTACATAACCACATGATAGTGAAGATGATGTATTTCTACATAGTATTTCATTGAAGTACAGAAACTTGACTTTGGAAAAATCATGATATGTTGTATAAACATGGGGATGTTGATAGCGAAATTGTTTTATTGTTGTTATTTAATCTGAAATAGGAATTGACCTAATATTTCCCCTCATATGAGATCCAGGCGTCCTAGGGGAAATTGAAGAAGTGACTACTAGGTATGAGAATGGAAAAATTATAGAATAAGTAGAATCCTTTATTCATTATAGCTACATGTTTCTAATTCCATATATTTTATTTGAACGTATTTTTCCCATATCCAATAGGTTTTCTTTTAATTTAATTTAATTTTATTATATAAAGTTTATAATATGATTTTTTTTTTTTTTTTGAGATGAAGTTTTGCTCTTGTTGCCCAGGCTGGCGTGCAATGGTGCGATCTCAGCTCACTGCAACCTCCGCCTTCCGGGTTCAAGCAATTCTCCTGCCTCGGCCTCCTGAATAGCTAGGATTACAGGCGCTCACCAATATGCCGGGCCAATTTTTTGTATTTTTAGTAGAGACAGAGTTTCACTATGTTGGCAAGGCTGGTCTCAAACTCATGACCTCAGGTGATCCACCCGCCTTGGCCTCTCAAAGTGCTGGGATTATAGGCATGAGCCACCGTGCCTGGCCTATAACATGATATTTTGATATACATACACATGGTGAAATGGTTCCTACCATCAAGCAAATTAACATATCTATCATCTCACAAAATTATCATTTTTTTTCCAGCAGTAAGAGCATCTAAAATCTATTCTCTTAGCAAAATTTCATTATACAATATAATCTTATTGACTATAGCCCTCATGCTGTGCATTAGTTCTCTAGACTTATTATTCTTACATAACTGCACATTTGTAATCTTTGATCTACATGACCCCATTTCCTCTCCCTTCCTGCTCTTGATCACCTCATTTTTACTCTCACATTCTATGTAATCTATTTTTTATAGATTCCACACATAAGGGAGATTATGCAGTATCTTTCCTTCTGTGTCTGGCTTATTTTACTTAACATAATGTCCTTCAGGTTCATCCATGTCCTGCAAATGGCAGTTATTTCCCTCTTTTTTAAAGATGAATAATATTTCATTGTATATGTATACCACAATTTGTTTATCCATTCATCTATTGAGGGACATTTAAGTTGATCCTTATCTTGGTGATTGTGAATAATGCTACAGTGAACATGAGAGTGCATATATCTCTTTAATATACTGATTTAATTTCCTTTGGCTATTCACCCAGAAGTGGGATTGATGGATCATATGGTAGCTCTATCTTTAACTTTTTAAGAAACTTCCATACTGTTTCCACACTAAGTGTACCAATTTACATTCCCACAAACAGTGTTCAAGGATTCCCTTTTCTCCACACCCTCACCAGCATTTGTTACCTCTTATATTTTTGATAATATCCATCCTAACAGGTGTGAGGTGATATCTCATTGCAGGTTTGATTTGCATTTTCTTGATGATTAGTGGTATTGGGCACCTTATCACATATCTGTGGGCCATTTGTATGGCTTCTTTGGAAAAATGTCTATTCAGTTTCTTTGCCCATTTTTAAAACAGTTTTCTTTCTTTTCTTTTTTTTTCGCTGTTTAGTTATGTGAGTTCCTTATATATTTTCAGTATTACCTTTTATTGGATATATATTGCACAAATATTGTCTCCTGTTGGCTGCCTTTTTATTTTATTGATTGTTTCCTTTGCTGTGCAGAAGTTTTTTTTTTTTTTCCACTTTTTTCCTAGCAGATTTATTTATTTATTTATTATTATTATTATACTTTAAGTTCTAGGGTACATGTGCATAACGTGCAGGTTTGTTACATATGTATACTTGTGCCATGTTGGTGTGCTGCACCCATCAACTCGTCAGCACCCATCAACTCGTCATTTACATCAGGTATAACTCCCAATGCAATCCCTCCCCCCTCCCCCCTCCCCATGATAGGCCCCGGTGTGTGATGTCCCCTTCCTGAGTCCAAGTGATCTCATTGTTCAGTTCCCACCTATGAGTGAGAACATGCGGTTTTTGGTTTTCTGTTCTTGTGATAGTTTGCTAAGAATGATGGTTTCCAGCTGCATCCATGTCCCTACAAAAGACATGAACTCATCCTTTCTTATGGCTGCATAGTATTCCATGGTGTATATGTGCCACATTTTCTTTTCTTTTTTTTTTTTTTTTGAGACGGAGTCTCGCTCTGTCGCCCAGGCTGGAGTGCAGTGGCGCGATCTCGGCTCACTGCAAGCTCCGCCTCCCGGGTTCACGCCATTCTCCTGCCTCAGCCTCCCGAGTAGCTGGGACTACAGGTGCCCACAACCGCGCCCGGCTAATTTTTTGTATTTTTAGTAGAGATGGGGTTTCACCGTGGTCTCGATCTCGTGACCTTGTGATCCGCCCGCCTCAGCCTCCCAAAGTGCTGGGATTACAGGCGTGAGCCACCGCGCCCGGCCGTGTGCCACATTTTCTTAATCCAGTCTGTCACTGATGGACATTTGGGTGGATTTCAAGTCTTTGCTATTGTGAATAGTGCCGCAATGAACATAGGTGTGCATGTGTCTTTATAGCAGCACGATTTATAATTCTTTGGGTATATCCCCAGTAATGGGATGGCTGGGTCATATGGTACATCTAGTTCTAGATCGTTGAGGAATCGCCATACTGTTTTCCATAATGGTTGAACTAGTTTACAATCCCACCAACAGTGTAAAAGTGTTCCTATTTCTCCACATCCTCTCCAACACCTGTTGTTTCCTGACTTTTTAATGATCGCCATTCTAACTGGTGTGAGATGGTATCTGATTGTGGTTTTGATTTGCATTTCTCTGATGGCCAGTGATGATGAGCATTTTTTCATGTGTCTGTTGGCTGTATGAATGTCTTCTTTTGAGAACTGTCCGTTCATATCCTTTGTCCACTTTTTGATGGGGTTGTTTGTTTTTTTCTTGTAAATGTGTTTGAGTTCTTTGTAGGTTCTGGATATTAGCCCTTTGTCAGATGAGTAGATTGCAAAAATTTTCTCCCATTCTGTAGGTTGCCTGTTCACTCTGATGGTAGTTTCTTTTGCTGTGCAGAAGCTCTTTAGTTTAATGAGATCCCATTTGTCAATTTTGGCGTTTGCTGCCGTTGCTTTTGGTGTTTTAGACATGAAGTCTTTGCCCATGCCTATGTCCTGAATGGTACTACCTAGGTTTTCTTCTAGGATTTTTATGGTATTAGGTCTAACGTTTAAGTCTCTAATCCATCTTGAATTAATTTTCGTAGAAGGAGTTAGGAAAGGATCCAGTTTCAGCTTTCTACTTATGGCTAGCCAATTTTCCCAGCACCATTTATTAAACAGGGAATCCTTTCCCCATTTCTTGTTTCTCTCAGGTTTGTCAAAGATCAGATGGCTGTAGATGTGTGGTATTATTTCTGAGGACTCTGTTCTGTTCCATTGGTCTATATCTCTGTTTTGGTACCAGTACCATGCTGTTTTGGTTACTGTAGCCTTGTAGTATAGTTTGAAGTCAGGTAGCGTGATGCCTCCAGCTTTGTTCTTTTGACTTAGGATTGTCTTGGAGATGTGGGCTCTTTTTTGGTTCCATATGAACTTTAAAGCAGTTTTTTCCAATTCTGTGAAGAAACTCATTGGTAGCTTGATGGGGGATGGCATTGAATCTATAAATTACCTTGGGCAGTATGGCCATTTTCACGATATTGATTCTTCCTATCCATGAGCATGGTATGTTCTTCCATTTGTTTGTGTCCTCTTTTATTTCACTGAGCAGTGGTTTGTAGTTCTCCTTGAAGAGGTCCTTTACATCCCTTGTAAGTTGGATTCCTAGGTATTTTATTCTCTTTGAAACAATTGTGAATGGAAGTTCATTCCTGATTTGGCTCTCTGTTTGTCTGTTACTGGTGTATAAGAATGCTTGTGATTTTTGCACATTAATTTTGTATCCTGAGACTTTGCTGAAGTTGCTTATCAGCTTAAGGAGATTTTGGGCTGAGACAATGGGGTTTTCTAAATATACAATCATGTCATCTGCAAAGAGGGACAATTTGACTTCTTCTTTTCCTAACTGAATACCCTTGATTTCTTTCTCTTGCCTGATTGCCCTAGCCAGAACTTCCAACACTATGTTGAATAGGAGTGGTGAGAGAGGGCATCCCTGTCTTTTGCCAGTTTTCAAAGGGAATTTTTCCAGTTTTTGCCCATTCAGTATGATATTGGCTGTGGGTTTGTCATAAATAGCTCTTATTATTTTGAGGTACGTTTCATCACTACCGAGTTTATTAAGCGTTTTTAGCATGAAGGGCTGTTGAATTTTGTCAAAGGCCTTTTCTGCATCCATTGAGATAATCATGTGGTTCTTGTCTTTGGTTCTGTTTATATGCTGGATTATGTTTATTGATTTGTGAATGTTGAACCAGCCTTGCATCCCAGGGATGAAGCCCACTTGATCATGGTGGATAAGCTTTTTGATGTGCTGCTGAATCCGGTTTGCCAGTATTTTATTGAGGATTTTTGCATCGATGTTCATCAGGGATATTGGTCTAAAATTCTCTTTTTTTGTTGTGTCTCTGCCAGATTTTGGTATCAGGATGATGTTGGCCTCATAAAATGAGTTAGGGAGGATTCCCTCTTTTTCTATTGATTGGAATAGTTTCAGAAGGAATGGTACCAGCTCCTCCTTGTACCTCTGGTAGAATTCAGCTGTGTATCCATCTGGTCCTGGACTTTTTTTCGTTGGTAGGCTATTAATTATTGCCTCAATTTCAGAGCCTGCTATTGGTCTATTCAGGGATTCACCTTCTTCCTGGTTTAGTCTTGGAAGAGTGTAAGTGTCCAGGAAATTATCCATTTCTTCTAGATTTTCCAGTTTATTTGCATAGAGGTGTTTATAGTATTCTCTGATGGTAGTTTGTATTTCTGTGGGGTCGGTGGTGATATCCCCTTTATCATTTTTTATTGTGTCGATTTGATTCTTCTCTCTTTTCTTCTTTATTAGTCTTGCTAGCGGTCTGTCAATTTTGTTGATCTTTTCAAAAAGCAACTCCTGGATTCATTGATTTTTTGGAAAATTTTTTGCGTCTCTATCTCCTTTAGTTCTGCTCTGATCTTAGTTATTTCTTGCCTTCGCTGTGCAGAAGTTTTTTAATTTGATCGAGTCCCACTTATTTATTTTTGCTTTTGTTGCTTTAAATTTTGATGTCACATCCAAAAAATCATTGCTAAGGCCAATATCAAGAAGCTTTTCCTCTGTTTTTTCTCCTAGTTGTTTTAATGTTTCAGGTCTTATGATTAGGTCTTTAATCCATTTGGAGTTAATTTTTGTGTAAAACAAGTGTCCAGTTTCAATCTTTTGTACATGAATATCCAGTTTTTCTAACATCATTTGTTGAGGAGATTACCCCTTCTCTATTGTGTCTTCTTGGTGGCTTTGTTGAAAATCAGTTGACTGCATATGCTTAGGTTTATTTCTGAGCTCTCTATTCTGTTTTACTGGTCTGTGTCTGTTTTTATGGCAGTGCCATATTATTTTGATTATTACAGCTTTGTAATATAGTTTAAAATCAGGGAATATGGTGTCTCTATCATTGCTTTTCTTTCTCAGGATTACTTTGGCTATTCAGGATGTTTTGTTGTTCCATACAAATATTAGAATTGTTTTCTTTCCTTCTGTGAAAAATGCTATGGGAATTTTGATAGAGTCTGTCAAATCTGTATATTGGTTTGAGTACTATGGACATTTTAATAATATTAAGTCTTCAAATTCACAAACATGGGTTACATTTCCTTTCATTTGTATCTTCAATTTCATCAATATTCTACGGTTCGATGTATAGATCTTTTACTTCCTTAGTTAAATTGATTCTTGAGTATTTTATTCTTTTTCATGTTATTGTAAATGATCTTTTTACATTTTTAGCATGGATTGATACTGGTGTAAAGAAATGTAGCTGATTTTTGTATGTTGATTTAGTATCCTGCTATTTTCCTGAATTCATTTTTTTTGTTTATTTATATAACTTTTTTGAAGTCTTTAGGGTTTTCTACATATAGGATCCTGTCATCTGCAAATAAAGATAATTTTACTTCTTTTTGTCTGATATGGATGCCTTATATTTATTTTTTCTTGTCTGATTGCCCTTGCTTCCAGTACTACCCTAAATGGAATTGGCAAGAGTGTGCATCCTTGACTTACACCAAATATTCAAGAAAGAGCTTTCAGTTTTTCCCCATTGATTGTGATGTTATCCAGGGGCCTTTTATAAATAACCTTTATTGTGTATGAGGACATTTTCTTCTATACCTATTTTATTCAGGTTTTATCATAAAGTATGTAGAACTTTGTCAGATTTTTTTTTACCACGTCTGTTGCAGTGATCATGTGTTTTTTATCTTTTATTCTGTTAATGTGATGTACCACAATGATTGATTTGAACATGTCAAATGAGCTTACATCACAGGGAGTCCTTTCCTCATTGCTTGTTTTTGTCAGCTTTGTTGAAGATCAGATGGTCCTAGATGTGCAGCCTTATTTCTGGTCTCTCTCTTCTGTTCCACTGGTCTATGTGCCTGTTTTTGTACTAGAACCATGTTGTTCATGGTGTATAATCTTTTTAATGTGTTCTTGAATTCAGTTTGCTAGTATTGTTTTGATGATTTTTGCATCAGTGCTCATCACAGATATTGGCCTGTAGTTTACCCTTAAATTTAGATAGGAAAAAGAAATGTCAATAGCTTTAATAATAATACTAATAAATATTTATAACACACACATTTTAGTCCTTTTTCTCCCTACAAATAATAATATATGGGACAATTATCAACTCTTCTGTGCTCCATTTACTTTCTCTTATAAAATATGCATAGTAATATGTCTAGTGTCCAAAGGCAAGATGTTTTTAGGGTCCTTTCTATTTCTACGACTTTTGATTCATAACTGGCAAAATGGTAAGGGATCTCATTAAAATGTCATTTCCCGGCGGAGCAAGATGGCCGAATAGGAGCAGCTCCAGTCTCCAACTCCCAGCGCGAGCGACACAGAAGACCGGTGATTTCTGCATTTTCAACTGAGGTACTGGGTTCATCTCACTGGGGAGTGCCGGACGATCGGTGCTGGTCAGCTGCTGCAGCCCGACCAGCGAGAGCTGAAGCAGGGCGAGGCATTGCCTCACCTGGGAAGCGCAAGGGGGAAGGGAGTCCCTTTTCCTAGCCAGGGGAACTGAGACACACAACACCTGGAAAATCGGGTAACTCCCACCCCAATACTGCGCTTTAAGCAAACAGGCACACCAGGAGATCATATCCCACACCTGGCCGGGAGGGTCCCACACCCATGGAGCCTCCCTCATTGCTAGCACAGCAGTCTGTGATCTACCGGCAAGGCAGCAGCGAGGCTGGGGGAGGGGCGCCCGCCATTGCTGAGGCTTAAGTAGGTAAACAAAGCTGCTGGGAAGCTCGAACTGGGTGGAGCTCACAGCAGCTCAAGGAAACCTGCCTGTCTCTGTAGACTCCACCTCTGGGGACAGGGCACAGTAAACTAAACAAAGGCAGCAGACACCTCTGCAGACACAAACGACTCTGTCTGACAGCTTTGAAGAGAGCAGTGGATCTCCCAACACGGAGGTTGAGATCTGAGAAGGGACAGAATCCCTGCTCAAGTGGGTCCCTGACCCCTGAGTAGCCTAACTGGGAGACATCCCCCACTAGGGGCAGTCTGACACCCCACACCTCACAGGGAGGAGTACACCCCTGAGAGGAAGCTTCCAAAGCAAGAATCAGACAGGTACACTCGCTGTTCAGAAATATTCTATCTTCTGCAGCCTCTGCTGCTGATACCCAGGCAAACAGGGTCTGGAGTGGACCTCAAGCAATCTCCAACAGACCTACAGCTGAGGGTCCTGACTGTTAGAAGGAAAACTATCAAACAGGAAGGACACCTACACCAAAACCCCATCAGTACATCACCATCATCAAAGACCAGAGGCAGATAAAACCACAAAGATGGGGAAAAAGCAGGGCAGAAAAGCTGGAAATTCAAAAAATAAGAGCACATCTCCCCGGCAAAGGAGCGCAGCTCATCGCCAGCAACGGATCAAAGCTGGACAGAGAATGACTTTGACGAGATGAGAGAAGAAGGCTTCAGTCCATCAAATTTTTCAGAGCTAAAGGAGGAATTACGTACCCAGCGCAAAGAAACTAAAAATCTTGAAAAAAAAGTGGAAGAATTGATGGCGAGAGTAATTAATGCAGAGAAGGTCCTAAACGAAATGAAAGAGATGAAAACCATGACACGAGAAATACGTGACAAATGCACAAGCTTCAGTAACCGACTCGATCAACTGGAAGAAAGAGTATCAGCGATTGAGGATCAAATGAATGAAATGAAGCGAGAAGAGAAACCAAAAGAAAAAAGAAGAAAAAGAAATGAACAAAGCCTGCAAGAAGTATGGGATTATGTAAAAAGACCAAATCTACGTCTGATTGGGGTGCCTGAAAGTGAGGGGGAAAATGGAACCAAGTTGGAAAACACTCTTCAGGATATCATCCAGGAGAACTTCCCCAACCTAGTAGGGCAGGCCAACATTCAAATCCAGGAAATACAGAGAACGCCCCAAAGATACTCCTCGAGAAGAGCAACTCCAAGACACATAATTGCCAGATTCACCAAAGTTGAAATGAAGGAAAAAATGTTAAGGGCAGCCAGAGAGAAAGGTCGGGTTACCCACAAAGGGAAGCCCATCAGACTAACAGCAGATCTCTCGGCAGAAACTCTCCAAGCCAGAAGAGAGTGGGGGCCAATATTCAACATTCTTAAAGAAAAGAATTTTCAACCCAGAATTTCATATCCAGCCAAACTAAGTTTCATAAGTGAAGGAGAAATAAAATCCTTTACAGATAAGCAAATGCTTAGAGATTTTGTCACCACTAGGCCTGCCTTACAAGAGGACCCTGAAGGAAGCACTAAACATGGAAAGGAACAACCGGTACCAGGCATTGCAAAAACATGCCAAAATGTAAAGACCATCGAGGCTAGGAAGAAACTGCATCAACTAACGAGCAAAATAACCAGTTAATATCATAATGGCAGGATCAAGTTCACACATAACAATATTAACCTTAAATGTAAATGGACTAAATGCTCCAATTAAAAGACACAGACTGGCAAACTGGATAATGAGTCAAGAACCATCAGTCTGCTGTATTCAGGAGACCCATCTCACACGCAGAGACATACATAGGCTCAAAATAAAGGGATGGAGGAAGATTTACCAAGCAAATGGAGAACAAAAAAAAGCAGGGGTTGCAATACTAGTCTCTGATAAAACAGACTTTAAACCATCAAAGATCAAAAGAGACAAAGAAGGCCATTACATAATGGTAAAGGGATCAATTCAACAGGAAGAGCTAACTATCCTAAATATATATGCACCCAATACAGGAGCACCCAGATTCATAAAGCAAGTCCTTAGAGACTTACAAAGAGACTTAGACTCCCATACAATAATAATGGGAGACTTCAAACACTCCACTGTCAACATTAGACAGATCAACGAGACAGAAAGTTAACAAGGATATCCAGGAATTGAACTCATCTCTGCACCAAGCAGACCTAATAGACATCTATAGAACTCTCCACCCCAAATCAACAGAATATACATTCTTCTCAGCACCACATCGTACTTACTCCAAAATTGACCACGTAATTGGAAGTAAAGCACTCCTCAGCAAATGTACAAGAACAGAAATTATAACAAACTGTCTCTCAGACCACAGTGCAATCAAACTAGAACTCAGGACTAAGAAACTCAATCAAAACCGCTCAACTACATGGAAACTGAACAACCTGCTCCTGAATGACTACTGGGTACATAACGACATGAAGGCAGAAATAAAGATGTTCTTTGAAACCAATGAGAACAAAGATACAACATACCAGAATCTCTGGGACACATTTAAAGCAGTGTGTAGAGGGAAATTTATAGCACTAAATGCCCACAAGAGAAAGCAGGAAAGATCTAAAATTGACACTCTAACATCGCAATTAAAAGAACTAGAGAAGCAAGAGCAAACACATTCGAAAGCTAGCAGAAGGCAAGAAATAACTAAGATCAGAGCAGAACTGAAGGAGATAGAGACACAAAAAACTCTCCAAAAAATCAATGAATCCAGGAGTTGGTTTTTTGAAAAGATCAACAAAATTGACAGACCACTAGCCAGACTAATAAAGAAGAAAAGAGAGAAGAATCAAATCGACGCAATTAAAAATGATAAAGGGGATATCACCACCAACCCTACAGAAATACAAACTACCATCAGAGAATACTATAAACACCTCTACGCAAATAAACTGGAAAATCTAGAAGAAATGGATAATTTCCTGGACACTTACACTCTTCCAAGACTAAACCAGGAAGAAGTTGAATCCCTGAATAGACCAATAGCAGGCTCTGAAATTGAGGCAACAATTAATAGCCTACCAACCAAAAAAAGTCCAGGACCAGATGGATTCACAGCTGAATTCTACCAGAGGTACAAGGAGGAGTTGGTACCATTCCTTCCGAAACTATTCCAATCAATAGAAAAAGAGGGAATCCTCCCTAACTCATTTTATGAGGCCAACATCATCCTGATACCAAAGCCTGGCAGAGACACAACAAAAAAAGAGAATTTTAGACCAATATCCCTGATGAACATCGATGCAAAAATCCTCAATAAAATACTGGCAAACCGGATTCAGCAACACATCAAAAAGCTTATCCACCATGATCAAGTGGGCTTCATCCCTGGGATGCAAGGCTGGTTCAACATTCACAAATCAATAAACATAATCCAGCATATAAACAGAACCAAAGACAAGAACCACATGATTATCTCAATAGATGCAGAAAAGGCTTTTGACAAAATTCAACAGCCCTTCATGCTAAAAAACGCTCAATAAATTCGGTACTGATGGAACGTACCTCAAAATAATAAGAGCTATTTATGACAAACCCACAGCCAATATCATACTGAATGGGCAAAAACTGGAAAAATTTCCTTTGAAAACTGGCACAAGACAGGGATGCCCTCTCTCACCACTCCTATTCAACATAGTGTTGGAAGTTCTGGCTAGGGCAATCAGGCAAGAGAAAGAAATCAAGGGTATTCAGTTAGGAAAAGAAGAAGTCAAATTGTCCCTCTTTGCAGATGACATGATTGTATATTTAGAAAACCCCATTGTCTCAGCCCAAAATCTCCTTAAGCTGATAAGCAACTTCAGCAAAGTCTCAGGATACAAAATTAATGTGCAAAAATCACAAGCATTCTTATACACCAGTAACAGACAAACAGAGAGCCAAATCAGGAATGAACTTCCATTCACAATTGCTTCAAAGAGAATCAAATACCTAGGAATCCAACTTACAAGGGACGTAAAGGACCTCTTCAAGGAGAACTACAAACCACTGCTCAGTGAAATCAAAGAGGACACAAACAAATGGGAGAACATACCATGCTCATGGATAGGAAGAATCAATATCGTGAAAATGGCCATACTGCCCAAGGTAATTTATAGATTCAATGCCATCCCCATCAAGCTACCAATGAGTTTCTTCACAGAATTGGAAGAAACTGCTTTAAAGTTCATATGGAACCAAAAAAGAGCCCGCATCTCCAAGACAATCCTAAGTCAAAAGAACAAAGCTGGAGGCATCACGCTACCTGACTTCAAACTATACTACAAGGCTACAGTAACCAAAACAGCATGGTACTGGTACCAAAACAGAGATATAGACCAATGGAACAGAACAGAGTCCTCAGAAATAATACCACACATCTACAGCCATGTGATCTTTGACAAACCTGAGAGAAACAAGAAATGGGGAAAGGATTCCCTATTTAATAAATGGTGCTGGGAAAATTGGCTAGCCATAAGTAGAAAGCTGAAACTGGATCCTTTCCTTACTCCTTCTACGAAAATTAATTCAAGATGGATTAAAGACTTAAACGTTAGACCTAATACCATAGAAATCCCAGGGGAAAACCTAGGTAGTACCATTCAGGACATAGGCATGGGCAAAGACTTCATGTCTAAAACACCAAAAGCAACGGCAGCAAACGCCAAAATTGACAAATGGGATCTAATTAAACTAAAGAGCTTCTGCACAGCAAAAGAAACTACCATCAGAGTGAACAGGTAACCTACAGAATGGGAGAAAATTTTTGCAATCTACTCATCTGACAAAGGGCTAATATCCAGAACCTACAAAGAACTCAAACACATTTACAAGAAAAAAACAAACAACCCCATCAAAAAGTGGGAAAGGATATGAACAGACATTTCTCTAAAGAAGACATTCATACAGCCAACAGACACATGAAAAAATGCTCATCATCACTGGCCATCAGAGAAATGCAAATCAAAACCACAATGAGATACCATCTCACACCAGTTAGAATGGCAATCATTAAAAAGTCAGGAAACAACAGGTGTTGGAGAGGATGTGGAGAAATAGGAACACTTTTACACTGTTGGTGGGATTGTAAACTAGTTCAACCATTATGGAAAACAGTATGGCGATTCCTCAAGGATCTAGAACTAGATGTACCATACGACCCAGCCATCCCATTATTGGGTATATACCCAAAGGATTATAAATTATGCTGCTATAAAGACACATGCACACGTATGTTTATTGCAGCACTATTCACAATAGCAAAGACTTGGAATCAACCCAAATGTCCATCAGTGACAGATTGGATTAAGAAAATGTGGCACATATACACCATGGAATACTATGCAGCCATAAAGAAGGATGAGTTTGAGTCCTTTGTAGGGACTTGGATGCAGCTGGAATCCATCATTCTTAGCAAACTATCACAAGAACAGAAAACCAAACACCGCATGTTCTCACTCATAGGTGGGAACTGAACAATGAGATCACTCGGACTCAGGAAGGGGAACATCACACACCGGGGCCTATCATGGGGAGGGGGGAGGGGGGAGGGATTGCATTGGGAGTTATACCTGATGTAAATGACGAGTTGATGGGTGCAGCACAGCAACATGGCACAAGTATACATATGTAACAAACCTGCACGTTATGCACATGTACCCTACAACTTAAAGTATAATAATAATAAATAAATTAAAAAATAAATAAATAAATAAATAAATAAATAAAAACTAAAAAAAAAAAAAAAAAAAAAAAAAAATGTCATTTCCCTGGACCACAGATGTTATTGCACCAAAATTTTAAAACAGTCTATGATACAATTCTATTGGGCAACATCATTTTGAAATATATGTTTAATGAGTATTTAAAACTGAAAGATAGAAGTGTAAGTCGAGTTATGGTTTCTTTATATTTAAAAAGTAAGTTAGTGTTTTGAATACTGATAATACAAATACATTATAAATACGAAAGGGTAAAACAATATTTTTATTGATTCTTGTTTGCATTATATTCACCCACCATGATTAAATTATGTCTCACTTTTTAGAAAATGTTACATCTTCTTTAGTTACTAGACACAGAAAAAAACAAGCATTTGCCTAAAACAAGAATTCAGATTACACCCTCAGACCTAAGTTATGTGTATGCATACAACTGGTCTACCTGTTTTAAGTGAACTTATATTCAACAGCAGGGAAGTTAGTGAATGGTTTTGCCCATATCTTTCAATACAAGGAATCATCAACAATCTGTCACCATAGTCATGCTTACAGAGAGACTGATACTTCCAGGTATAAGTCTTTTCTGCTGCCATGTAGATAGTGTAGCTGCTTGGATCCAGTTGATACCATGCTGAAAACTGTTCTATCATAATTCTATCAATTGGAGTGTTGGTATACCCATGATTCCCTTGTAAGTTCAATCAAATGCCTCATAACAAACATTTGATTCAGTGGTAAATAATCCAGTTGGTAGGTATTGTAATTTTATTTGTATATTTATTTTAATATATTTTTAATTTCAATAGCTTTTAGGGTACAAGCAGTTTTTGGTTACATGGCTGAATTACACACTGGTAAATTCTGAGATTTTAGTGTGCCCATCACCTGAATAGTGTGCACTGTAACCAATATGCAGTTGTTTTATTCCTCACCCCTCCCACCCTATTAGTTCTGAGTCTCCAAAGTCTATTATATCACTCTGTATGCCTTTGCGTACTCATATGTTTGTGTGTATTTTGAGAAATGTCTATTCACGTAATTTGCCCACTTTTTAATGGAATTATTTGTTTTTTTTCTTCCTGATTTGACCTCTTTGTAGATTCTGGATATTAGTCCTTTGTTGGATGAATAGTTTGCAAATATTTTCTCCCATTCTGTGGGTTTTCTGTTTTCTCTGCTGATTGTTTCTTTTGTTGTGCAGAAGCTTTTTAGTTTAACTAGGTCTCACTTATTTATTTTTGTTTTTGTTGCATTTGCTTTTGGCATCTTAGTTATGAATTATTTACCTGGTCCAGTGTCCAGAAGAGTCTTTCCTAGTTTTGCTTCTAGAACGTTTATGGTTTTAGATCTTAGGTTTCAGTCTTTTATTCACCTTGAGTTGATTTTTGTATAAGGTGAGGGATAAGGATCCAGTTTCATTCTTCTACATGTGGCTTGTAGTTTTCCCAGCACCATTATTGAATAGGGTGTTGTTTCCCCAATTTGTATTTTTGTATGCTGTGTCAAAGATCAGTTGCTTCTAAGTATTTGGCTTTATTTCTGGATTCTCTGTTCTGTTCCAGTGGTCTATGTGCCTACTTTTATACCAATACCTTACTATTTTGTTAAATATGGACTTGTACCTACCATGATTTGAAGTTTGGTAATGTGATGTCTCCAGGTTTTTATTTATTTATTTTTATTTTTTCCTTAGGTTTTGGGGGAAGAGGTGGTGTTTGGTTACATAAGTATTTTAGTGGTGATTTGTGAGATTTTGGTGCACCTGTCACCCGAGAAGTATACACTGTACTCAATTTGTAGTCTTTTATCCCTCACTCCCCACCTACCCTTTCCCTCAAATCCCCAAAGTCCATTGTATCATTCTTACGCCTTTGTGTCCTTATAGCTTAGCTCCCACTTATGAGTGAGAACATACAATGCTTGGTTTTCCATTCCTTTGTTACTTTACTTAGAATAATGGTCTCCAATTCCAACCAGGTTGCTCTGAATGCCATTATTTTGTTACTTTTTATGGATAAATAGTATTCCATGGTGTGTATGTAATATATATATATATATCTATCTCACAATTTCTTTATCCACTCATTGATTGATGGGCACTTGGGCTGCTTCCATATTTTTGCAATTGCAAATTGTGCTGCTATAAACATGCGTGTGCAAGTATTTTTTTTCGTATAATGACTTCTTTTCCTCTGGGTAGATACCCAGTAGTGGGATTGCTGGATTAAATGGTAGTTCTACTTTTAGTTCTTTAAAGAATCTCCACACTGTTTTCCATAGTGGTTGTACTAGTTTATATTCCCACCAGCAGTGTAGGAGTGCCCCCTTTTTACTGCATCCCCACCAACATCATTATTATTTTTATTTTTTGATAATGGCCATTCTTGCAGGAGTGAAGTGATATCACATTGTCGTTGTGATGTGCATTTCCATGATAATTAGTGATGTTGAGCATTTTTTCATGTTTGTTGTACACTTGTATGTCTTCTTTTGAGAATTGTCTATTCATGTCCTTAGCCAATTTTTTTGGTGAAATTGTTTGTTTTGTTCTAACTAATTTGAGTTCCTTGTAGATTCTGGATATTTGTCTTTTGTCAAATGTATAGATTGTGAAGATTTTCTCCTACTCTGTCATCTGTCCGTTTACTCTGCTGATTGACTGTTTTGCTGTGCAGAAACTTTTTAGTTTAATTACTAACCACCTATTTATCATTGTTGCATTTGCTTTTGGGTTCTTGATCATGAAGTCTTTGTTGAAGCCAGTGTTCAGAAGGGTTTTTCCAATGTTTTCTTCTAGAATTTTTATGGTTTCAGGTCTTAGATTTAAGTCCTTGATCCACCTTGAGTTGATTTCTGTCACTGTAAGGTGAGAGATGAGAATCCAGTTTCATTCTTCTACATGTGGCCTGCCAGTTATCCCAGGACCATTTGTTGAATAGGGTGTCCTTTCCCCACTTTAGGTTTTTGTTTGCTTTGTTGAAGATCAGTATTTGACTTTATTTCTGGGTTCTCTATTATGTTCCATTCATCTATGAGCCTATTTTTACACCAGCGTCATGCCGTTTCGGTGTCTGTGACCTTATAGTATAGTTTGAAGTCTGGTAATGTCATGCCTCCAGATTTGTTCTTTTGCTTAGTCTTGCTTTGTCTATGTGGGCTCCTTTTTGTTTCCATATAAATTTTAGGATTGTCTTTTCTAGTTCTATGAAGAATTATGGTGGTGTCTTGATGGGAATTACATTGAATCAGTTGATTGCTTGTGGCAGTATGATCATTTTTACAATATTCATTCTACCCATCCATGATCATAGGATGTTTTTCCATTAGTTTGTGTCATCTATGATTACTTTCAGAAGTGTTTTGTAGTTTTCCTTGTAGAGGCCTTTCACTTTTTTGGTTAGGTATATTCCTAAGTATTTTATGTTTTGTGCAGCTATTTTAAAAGAGATGGAGTTTTTGATTTGATTCTCAGCTTGGTCACTGTTGGTGTAGAGCAGAGCTACTGATTAGTATACATTGATTTTGTATTGTGAAACTTTGCTAAATTCATTTATCAGTTCTAGGAGCTTTTTGAATGAGTCTTCAGGATTTTCTAGGTATATAATCATATAATCAGCAAACAGTGACAGGTTGACTTCCTCTTTACTGATTTGGAAACCCTTTATTTCTTTCTCTTGTCTGGTTGCTCTGACCTGAACTTCCAGTACTATATTAAATAGAAGTGGTGAGAGTGGGCATCCATGTATTGTTCCAGTTCTCAGGGAGAATGCTTTCAACTATTCCCTGTTCAGTACTATGATGGCTGTGAGTTTGTCATAGAAGGCTTTTATTACATTAAGGAATGTCCCTTTTATGCCAATTTTGCTGAGAGTTTTAATCATAAAGGGATGCTGGATTTTGTCAAATGCTTTTTCTGCATTTATTGAGATGATCATGTGATTTTTTGTTTTTTCATTCTGTTTGTGTGGTGTATCATGTTTATTGACTTTACATATGTTAAACTATCCCTGCATCCCTTGTATGAAACCTGCTTGAACATGGTGGATTATCTTTTTGCTTTTTAAATTTTTAAATTTTTAAAAATTTTTTATTGTACTTTAAGTTATAGGGTACATGTATACAACGTGCAGGTTTGTTCCATATGTATACGTGTGCCATATTGGTGTGCTGCACCCATTAACTCGTCATTTACATTAGGTTTATCTCCTAATGCTATCCCTCCCCGCTCCCACCACCCCACGACAGGCCCCGGTGTGTGATGTTCCCCTTCCTGTGTCCAAGTGTTCTCATTGTTCAATTCCCACCTATGAGTGAGAACATGCAGTGTTTGGTTTTCTGTTCTCAAGATAGTTTGCTGAGAATGGTGGTTTCCAGCTGCATCCATGTCCCTGCAAAGGACAGGAACTCATCCTTTTTTATGGCCGCATAGTATTCCATGGTGTATATGTGCCACATTTTCTTAATCCAGTCTGCCATTGATGGACATTTGGGTTGGTTCCAAGTCTTTGCTATTGTAATAGTGCCACAATAAACATACGTGTGCATGTGTCTTTATAGTAGCATGATTTATAATCCTTTGGGTATATACCCAGTAATGGGATGGCTGGGTCAAACGATATTTCTAGTTCTAGATCGTTGAGGAATCGCCACACTGTCTTCCACAATGGTTGAACTAGTTTACAGTCCTACCAACAGTGTAAAAGTGTTCCTATTTCTCCACATCTCCACAAACAACAGGTGCTCCTCCACAAACAACAGGTGCTCCTCCTCTCCAGCACCTGTTGTTTCCTGACTTTTTAATGATCGCCATTCTAACTGGTGTGAGATGCTATCTCATTGTGGTTTTGATTTGCATTTCTCTGATGGCTAGTGATGATGAGCATTTTTTTCATGTGTCTATTGGCTGCATAAATGTCTTCTTTTGAGAAGTGTCTGTTCATACCCTTTGCCTGCTTTTTGATGTTTTTTTTTTTTTTTTTCTTGTAGATTTGTTTGAGTTTTTTGTATTGGTTCTGGATATTAGCCCTTTGTCAGATGAGTAGATTGCAAAAATTTTCTCCCATTCTGTAGGTTGCTTGTTCACTCTGATGGTAGTTTCTTTTGCTGTGCAGAAGCTCTTTAGTTTAACTAGATCCCATTTGTCAATTTTGGCTTTTGTTGCCATTGCTTTTGGTGTTTTAGACATGAAGTCCTCGCCCATGCCTATGTCCTGAATGGCATTGCCTAGGTTTTCTTCTAGGGATTTTATGGTTTTAGGTCTAACATTTAAGTCTCTAATCCATCTTGAATTAATTTTTGTATAAGGTGTAAGGAAGGGATCCAGTTTCAGCTTTCTACATACAGCTAGTCAGTTTTCCCAGCACCATTTATTAAATAGGGAATCCCTTCCCCATTTCGTGTTTTTGTCAGGTTTGTCAAAGATGAGATGGTTATAGATGTGTGGTATTATTTCTGAGGGCTCTGTTCTGTTCCATTGGTCTATATCTCTGTTTTGGTACCAGTACCATGCTGTTGTGGTTACTGTAGCTTTGTAGTATAGTTTGAAGTCAGGTAGTGTGATGCCTCCAGCTTTGTTCTTTTGGCTTAGGATTGTCTTGGCAATGCGGGCTCTTTTTTGGTTCCATATGAACTTTAAAGCAGGTTTTTCCAATTCTGTGAAGAAAGTCATTGGTAGCTTAATGGGGATGGCATTGAATCTATAAATTACCTTGGGCAGTATGGCCATTTTCACGATATTGATTCTTCCTATCCATGAGCATGGTATGTTCTTCCATTTGTTTGTGTCCTCTTTTATTTCATTGAGCAGTGGTTTGTAGTTCTTCTTGAAGAGGTCCTTCACATCCCTTGTAAGTTGGATTCCTAGGTATTTGATTCTCTTTGAAACAATTGTGAATGCGAGTTTACTCATGTTTTGGCTCTCTGTTTGTCTGTTATTGGTGTATAAGAATGCTTGTGATTTTTGCACATTTATTTTGTACCCTGAGACTTTGCTGAAGTTGCTTATCAACTTAAGGAGATTTTGGGCTGAGATGATGGAGTTTTCTAAATATACAATCATGTCATCTGCAAACAGGGACAATTTGACTTCTTCTTTCCTAATTGAATACGCTTTCTTTCTTTCATTTTTTTTTTTTTTAGACAGAGTCACGCTCTGTCACTGAGGCTGGAGTGCAGTGGCCGGATCTCAGCTTACTGCAAGCTCCACCTCCTGGGTTTACGCCATTCTCCTGCCTCAGCCTCCCAAGTAGCTGGGACTACAGGTGCCCGCCACCTCGCCCGTCTAGTTTTTTGTATTTTTTAGTAGAGATGGGGTTTCACCGTGTTAGCCAGGATGGTCTCGATCTCCTGACCTCGTGATCCGCCTGTCTCGGCCTCCCAAAGTGCTGGGATTACAGGCCTGAGCCACCGCGCCCTGCCAATACCCTTTATTTCTTTCTCCTTTCTGATTGCCCTGGTCAGAACTTTCAACACTATGTTGAATAGGAGTGGTGAGAGAAGACATCCCTATCCTGTGCCAGTTTTCAAAGGGAATGCTTCCAGTTTTTGCCCATTCAGTATGATATTGATTGTGAGTTTGTCATAAATAGCTCTTATTCATTTGAGATACGTTCCATCAATACCAAATTTATTGAGAGTTTTTCAGCATGAAGGGCTGTTGAATTTTGTCAAAGGCCTTTCTGCATCTGTTGAGATAATCATGTGGTTTTTGTCTTTGGTTCTGTTTATATGCTGGATTATGTTTATTCATTTCATATGTTGAGCCAGCCTTGCATCCCAGGGATGAAGCCCACTTGATCGTGGTGGATAAGCTTTTTGATACGCTGCTGG
The DNA here is from genome assembly GCF_024542745.1 of Macaca thibetana thibetana. Taxonomy (NCBI): domain Eukaryota; kingdom Metazoa; phylum Chordata; class Mammalia; order Primates; family Cercopithecidae; genus Macaca; species Macaca thibetana. The sequence goes on along the minus strand of NC_065598.1, from coordinate 92,155,066 downwards.
ATTCGGTTTGCCAGTATTTGACTGAGGATTTTTGCATTGATGTTCATCAGGGATGTTGGTCTAAAATTCTCTCTCTTTTTTTTAATGTGTCTGCCAGGCTTTGGTATCAGGATGATGTTGGCCTCATATAATGAGTTAGGGAGGATTCCCTCTTTTTCTATTGATTGGAATAGTTTCAGAAGGAATGGTACCAGCTCCTCCTTGTACCTCTGGTAGAATTCAGCTGTGGATCTGTCTGGTCCTGGACTTATTTTAGTTGGTAGGCTATTAATTATTGCCTCAATTTCAGAGCCTGTTATTGATCTTTTCAGGGATTCAACTTCTTCCTGGTTTAGTCTTGGGAGAGTGTATGTGTCCAGGAATTTATCCATTTCTTCTAGGTTTTCTAGTTTGTTTGCATAGAGGTGTTTATAGTATTCTCTGATGGTAGTTTGCATTTCTGTGGAGTTGGTGGTAATAACCCCTTTATCATTTTTTATTGTGTCTATTTGATTTTTCTCTCTTCTTTATTAGTCTTGCTAGCATTCTGTCAATTTTGTTGATCTTTCCAAAAAGCAACTCCTGGATTCATTGATTTTTTGGAGGGTTTTTTGTGTCTCTATCTCCTTCAGTTCTGCTCTGATCTTAGTTATTTCTTGCCTTCTGCTAGCTTTTGAATGTGTTTGCTCTTGCTTCTCTAGTTCTTTTAATTGTCATGTTAGGGTGTCCATTTTAGATCTTTCCTGCTTTCTCTTGTGGGCATTTATTGCTATAAATTTCCCTGTACACACTGCTTTAAACGTGTCCCAGAGATTCTGGTATGTTGTATCTTTGTTCTCATTGGTTTCAAAGAACATCTTTATTTCTGCCTTCATTTCGTTATGTACCCAGTAGTCATTCAGGAGCAGGTTGTTCAGTTTCCATGTAGTTGAGCGGTTTTGATTGAGTTTCTTAGTCCTGAGTTCTAGTTTGATTGCACTGTGGTCTGAGAGACAGTTTGTTATAATTTCTGTTCTTTTATATTTGCTGAGGAGTGCTTTACTTCCAACTATGTTGTCAATTTTGTAATAAGTGCAGTGTGGTGCTGAGAAGAATGTATATTCTGTTGATTTGGAGTGGAGAGTTTTGTAGATATCTATTAGGTCTGCTTGCTGCAGAACTGAGTTCAATTCCTGGATATCCTTGTTAACTTTCTGTCTCGTTGATCTGTCTAATGATGACAGTGGAATGTTAAAGTCTCCCATTATTATTGTGTGGGAATCTAAATCTCTTTGTAAGTCTCTAAGGATTTGCTTTATGAATCTGGGTGCTCCTGTATTGGATGCATATATATTTAGGATAGTTAGCTCTTCCTGATGAATTGATCCCTTTACCATTATGTAATGGCCTTCTTTGTCTCTTTTGATCTTTGTTGATTTTAAGTCTGTTTTATCAGAGGCTTGGATTGCAACCCCTGCCTTTTTTTGTTTTCCATTTGCTTGGTAGATCTTCCTGCATCCCTTTAGTTTGAGCCTATGTGTATCTCTGCACATGAGATGGGTCGCCTGAATACAGCACACTGATGGGTCTTGACTCTTTATCCAATTTGCCAGTCTGTGTCTTTTAATTGGAGCATTTAGCCCATTTACATTTAAGGTTAATATTGTTATGTGTGAAGTTGATCCTGTCATTATGATGTTAGATATTTATTTTGCTCATTAGTTGATGCAGTTTCTTCCTAGCATCGATGGTCTTTGCCTTTTGGCATGTTTTTGCAGTGGCTGGTACCACTTGTTCCTTTCCATGTTTAGTGCTTCCTTCAGGAGCTCTTGTAGGGCAGGCCTGGTGTTGACAAAATCTCTCAGCATTTGCTTGTCTGCCAAATATTTTATTTCTCCTTCACTTATGAAACTTAGTTTGGCTGGATATGAAATTCTGGGGTGAATATTCTTTTCTTTCGAGACCATCCTGGCTAACACGGTGAAACCCCTTCTCTACTAAAAAATACAAAAAAAACTAGCCGGGTGAGGTGGCGGGCGCCTGTAGTCCCAGCTGCTCGGGAGGCTGAGGCTGAAGAATGGCGTAAACCCGGTAGGCGGAGCTTGCAGTGAGCCGAGATCCGGCCACTGCACTCCAGGGTGAGAGAGCGAGACTCCGTCTCAAAAAAAAAAAAAAAAAAAAGAATGTTGAATATTGGCCCCCACTCTCTTCTGGCTCGCAGAGTTTCTGCTGAGAGATCTGATGGGCTTACCTTTGTGGGTAATTTGACCTTTCTCTCTGGTTGCCCCTACCGTTTTTTCCTTCATTTCAACTTTGATGAATCTGACAATTATGTGTCTTGGAGTTGCTCTTCTCGAGGAGTGTCTTTGTGGTGTTCTCTGTATTTCCTGAATTTAAATGTTGACCTGCCTTACTAGGTTGCGGAAGTTCTCCTGGATAATATGCTGCAGAGTGTTTTCAAACTTGGTTCCATTCTCCCCATGACTTTCAGGTACACCAATGAGACATAGATTTGGTCTTTTCACATAGTCCCATATTTCTTGGAGGCTTTGTTTATTTCTTTTTACTCTTTTTTCTCTAAACTTCTCTTGTTGCTTCATTTCATTCATTTGATCTTCAATCACTGATACCCTTTCTTCCAGTTGATCGAATCAGTTACTGAAGCTCATGCATTTTTCACGTAGTTCTCGTGCCATGATTTTGAGCTCTATCATGTCATTTAAGGACTTTTCTACATTGGTTTTTCTAGTTAGCTATTCATCTAATGTTTTTTCAAGGTTTTTAGGTTGTTTGCGATGGGTTTGATCTTTCTCCTTTAGCTCGGACAAGTTTGATCATCTGAAGCCTTCCTCTCTCAACTTGTCAAAGTCATTCTTTGTCCAGCTTTGTTCAGTTGCTGGTGAGGAGCTGTGTTCCTTTGGAAGGGGAGAGGCATTCTGATTTTTAGAATTTTCAGCGCTTCTGCTGTTTTTTTCCCATCTTTGTGGTTTTATCTACCTTTGGTCTTTGATGATGGTGATGTACAGATGGGGTTTTGGTGTGGATCATGTTTCTATTTGTTAGTTTTCCTTCTGATAGTAAGACCCTCAGCTGTGGGTCTGTTGGAGTTTGCTGGAGGTCCACTCCAGACCCTGTTTTCCTGGGTATCAGCAGCGGAGGCTGCAAAAGAGTGAATATTGCTGAACAGGAAATGTTGCTGCCTGATCGTTCCTCTGTAAGTTTCATCTCAGAGGGGTACCCGGCCTTGTGAGGTGTCAGTCTGCCCCCATTGGGAGGTGCCTCCTAGTTATGCTACTTGGAGATCAGGGACCCACTTGAGGAAGCAGTGTGTCCGTTCTCATATCTCAAACTCTGTGCTGGGAGAACCACTACTCTCTTCAAAGCTGTCGGACAGGAATATTTAAATCTGCAGAGGTTTCTGCTGCCTTTTGTTTGGCTATGCCCTGTCCCCATAGGTGGAGTCTACAGAGGCAGGCAGGCCTTGTTGAGCTGCAGTGGGCTCCACCCAGTTCAAGCTTCCTGGCTGCTCTGTTTACCTACTCAAGCCTCAGCAATGGCAGGTGCCCCCCCCCAGCCTCGCTGCTGCCTTGCAGTTAGATCTCAGAGTGCTGTGCTAGCAATGAGGGAGGCCCTGTGGGCATGGGACCCTCCATGCCAGGCCAGGCATGAGATTTAATCTCCTGGTGTGCTTTTTGCTAAGACCCTTGGAAAAGCACAGTATTAGGGTGAGAGTGACCTGATTTTCCAGGTGTTGTGTGTCATGGTTTCCCTTGGCTAGGAAAGGGAATTCCCTTCCCCCTTGCACTTCCCAGGTGAGGTGATGCCTCACCCTGCTTCAGCTCTCGCTTGGTGGGCTGCACCCATTGTCCTGCACCCACTGTCCAACAAGCCCCAGTGAGATGAACCTGGTACCTCAGTTGGAAATGCAGAAATCACTCATCTTCTGTGTTGCTCAAGTTGGGAGCTGTAGCCTCGAGCTGTTCCTATTTGGCCATCTTGGAACCGCCTCCCAGAGTATCTTTTCGATATGCTGTTAGATTTGGTTAGCTAGTTTTTGTTAAGGATTTTTGCATCTATATTCATCAGGGATATTGGTCTGTAGTTTTCTTTTTTGTTATGTCCTTTCTTTGTTTTGCTCTTATGGTGACACTGGCTTCATTTAATGATTTAGGGAGGAGTCCCTCTTTCTTTATCTTGTGGAATAGTGTCAATAGGATTGGTACCAATTCTTTGAATGTCTGGTAGAATTCTGCTGTGAATCCTTCTGGTCCTGGACTTTTATTTGTTGGCAATTTTTTTATTAGCATTTCAATCTTGCTGCTTATTTTTGGTCTGTTCAGCTTTTCCTGATTTAAGCTAGGAGGGTTGTATATTTCCAGGAGTTTATATATCTCCTCTAGGTTTTCTAGTTTATGTGTGTAAAGGTGTTCATGGTAGCCTTGAATCATCTTTTGTATTTCTGTGTTGTCGGTTGAATATCTGCCATTTCATTTCTTATTGAGCTTATTTGGATCTTCTCTGTTCTTTTCTTGGTTAATCTCTCTAATGGTCTCTCTATTTTATTTATCTTTTCAAAGAAGCAGCATTTTGTTTTATTTATTTATTTTTGTTTTAATTTCATTTATGTCTTTTCTGATGTTTGTTATTTCTTTTCTTCTGCTAGGTTTTGGGTTTGTTTGTTCTTGTTTCCCCAGTTCCTTGAGGCATGACCTCAGATTGTCTATTTGTATTCTTACAGAGTTTTTGATGTAGGCATTTAAAGCCATGAACTTTCCTCTTAGCCATCCTTTGCTGCATCCCAGAGGTTTTGAAAGGTTGTGTCACTATTATCATTCAGTTCAAAGAATATTTTCATTTCCATCTAGATTTAATTGTTGGCCCAATGATCATGTAGGAGCAGGTTATTTAATTTCCATGTATTTGCATGGTTTGGAAGGTTCCTTTTGTAGTTTATTTCCAATATTATTCCACTGTGTTTGGAGGGAATACTTGATATAATTTTAATTTTGTTAAATGTATTGAGACTTGTTTTATAGCCTGTCATATGTTTTATCTTGGAGAATGTCCCATGCGCTGATGAATAGAATGTATGTTCTGCGGTTGTTGAGTACAATGTTCTGTAACTATCTGTTAAGTCCTTTTGTTCTAGGGTATAGTTTATTGTTTCTTTGTTGACTTGCTTACTTGGTGACCTGTCTAGTGCTGTCAGTGTGGCAATGAAGTCCTCTACTATTACTCTGTTGCTGTCTATTTAATTTCTTAGGTCTAGTAGTAATTGTTTTATAAATTTGGGAGCTCCAGTGTTAGGTGCATATATATTTGGGATTATGATATTTTTCTGTTGGACAAAGTCTTCTATCATTATAGAATGTCCCTCTTTGTATGTTTTAGCTGTTGTTTCTTTAAAGTTTGTTTTGTCTGATATAAGAATTGTTACTCCTGCTAGCTTTTGGTGTCCATTTGCATGGAATATCTTTTTCCACCCTTTTACCTTAAGTTTATGTGAGTCCTTGTGTGTTAGCTGAGTGGCTTGAAGGCAGTAGATACTTGGTTGGTGAATTCATATCCAGTCTGCCATTCTGTATCTTTTAAGTGGAGCATTTTAAGCTATTTACATTCAACGTTAGTATTGAGACTTGAGGTACTGTTTTATTCATCATCCTCTTTATTGCCTGAATACCTTGTTTTTTTTTTTTTTTTTAAAATTTGCAGTGTTGTTATTTTATAGGTTCTATGAGATTTATGCTTTAAGGAGGCTCTGTTTTGATGTATTTCAAGGATTTGCTTCAAGATTTAGAGCTCTTTTTTAGCTGTTCTTGTAGTGTGCGCTTGGTAGTGGCATATTCTCTTAGCGTTTGTTTGTCTGAAAAAGAATGTATCTTTCTTCATTTAGGAAGTTTAGTTTCACTGGTTGCAGAATTCTTGGCTGATAATTGTTTTGTTTAAGGAAGGTGATGGTAGGGCCTCAGTCCCTTCAAGCTTGTAGGGTTTCTTCTGAGAAATCTGTTGTTAATCTGATAGGCTTCCCTTTATAGGTTTCCTTGTGCTTTTGCCTCACAGCTCTTGAGATTCTTTCTTTTGTCTCAACTTTAGATAACCTGATGACTATGTGCCTAGGTGATTATCTTTTTGCAATAAATTTCCCAGGTGTTCTTTGAACTTAGGGTTCCCCCCACCCCCGCCCGCATGCCCCGTAGTATTGCTTTGGCTGTGCAGGCTCACTTTTGGTTCCATGCGTATTTTAAGATTATTTTTTCTAATTCTGTGAAAAATTATGCTGGTATTTTGGTAGAAAATTGAATTGAATTTGTAGATTGCTTTGGGCAGTATCATCATTTTTACAATATTGATTCTTTACATTTATGAGCATGGGATGTGTTTTCATTTGCTTGTTTCATCTATGATTTCTTTCAGCAGTGTTTTGTAGTTCTTCTTGTAGAACTTTCACCTCCTTGGTTAAGTATATTCCTAGGTATTTTACTTTTTTGCAGCTGTTGTAAAAGGGATTGAGTTTTTGATTGATTCTCAGTTTGGTGGTTGTTGGCGTATGGCAGTGCTACTGATTTGTGTAGATTCGTTTTGTAGTGTGAGACATTACTGAATTCATTTATCAAATCTGGGAGTCTTTTGGAAGAGTCTTTAGTGTTTTCCATGTATACGATCATATTGTTGGTCACTAATAGTGATAGTCTGCTTTCCTCTTTTCCAATTTGAATGCCCTTTATTTCTTTCGTTTGCCAGATTGCTCTGGTTAGGACTTCCAGTGCTTTGTTGAATAGAAGTGGTAAACGTGGGCATCCTCATCTTGTTCCAATTCTTTGAGGAAATGCTTTCAACTTTTCCCCATTCAGTATAATGTTGACTATGGGTTTAGACATTGTACTTTTATTTTATTTGTTTTTGAGACAGAGCCTCACTCTGTCACCCAGGCTGGAGTTCAGTGGCATAAACTTGGCTCACTGCAACCTGTTTCTCACACTCAAGCAATCCTCCCACCCCAGCCTCCTGAGTAGCTGGGACCACAGGTACATGCAATCATGCCTGGCTAATTTTTGTATTTTTTGTAGAGACAGGGTTTTTCCATGTTGCCCAGGCTGGTCTCAAACTCCTGAGCTGAAGCAATGCACCCGCATTGGCCTTCCAAAGATATATTGTAATTTTAAAGCGTATATCCCCACATATGTGTAAGCCAAGTATAATTAAAATTTTATTTTCTCCACCAGTGTTTTGGGTCTGTTAAGTCATTTATTTAGCAAATACATGTTGAACATTTCTCTACAAACCAGACATTGTGTTAAACTCTGGGGATTTAAAAATAAATTAAAGGTCAAGTTAGACCCAAAGGTTAAACTCAAGTGTTAAACCCTAGATGTTCAAAAATAAATAATGGGCCAAATTGCATGTTTTCTAATTGGTGGAGTTCAGTTAACATACTAGACAATTAGAGTTAAAGCAAATGTGCTGATTTCCAGTTTTTATACAGTCAAATTTTATCTCTTTTTTTGTCTTAGCCAGTTTTACTACAGTGTATTACATTTGATTAATACAAATCTGAAGAAGTCGAAAAAAGGGCATCTAATCACATTCTCATTTCTGCTAAAATTCTACTTTAAAAGACACCTAAATAAATGCTTTATTTAAACAAAAACAAAACAGGGCCTTGCTTTTGTAGCTTTCTAAAATGCTTGTGAAGTGGGTGAACATTTGTTTAAATGCTGTTACTAGTTCAACAGTTTTTATTTTGGGGTAAAATTACATTATGCAATTATAGTTGTACGAAGCCATAGCAGAATACACATTTGGTATTTCATCTAGGTTGCAAAAGTGAAGTAGTTATTCAGTTGGAAATTTAAATATTGTTTCTTACTTGGCATAACTCTGACTCCCAGATGTGTCAGTTTCATGTAACAGAGCCAAACCATCCGGTTGGAAAAGTGAACAATATGATCCAAATTAACTAATTCAATTTTAGGCTTATTTTATACCTATTGAGATTACATCCAATAGTAGAGGAAGAACTTTTAATTAAATGAGATTTCCTCTGTCTAAGCTCCACTTTATTACTAATTGTCTCTGTGCTTCATAGTGCCTTTTTGGATTATATTGGCTCTTCTCTTAAAGATAGCTCTTTGGATTATATTTGTCTTTAAGTTATTTTTTCTCCAGCCCAAAATTTATTATTCCATAAATAATGTATTAGTGTTAACATTTACATAAAAGAACATAGCATTCACCAGCGAAAATAAATTTAAAGTGCCAAAGACTTAAATAATGATAGGAGAAACCTAGGACATACCAGCTGTCACGTGGTCAGTTTGCTCAAGTGAAATCTCTCTTGCCAGAAGTGTTGGCTAGAGCTTTGTTCCCTCTTTACAAATTAAATAATCCTAAGAGGATAGCTCTTTTTACTGTTAATCATCTTTAGAAATATTTTCTTTCTGCACACTCACTAACCAATTTCATTTATTTCTGGAGATAGATATTTAATAAACCAAGACAAACAATTTCTTCAAACATATCATAATCAAGTTCACATCAGTAGTTTTACTAGATTAATTTTCTTGAATAATAATAAATATAACACCAGTCAGTGTACAATATGATAGAAATAATTAAAGAATCAAAGTTTCTTTGAACTAAGAATTTTAACCTCAGGGTTAACAAAGCTCCTAGATGTTTAATCTTAACAAAATAATTTTTAAATACAAAATAAGATTATCACACTGTGATATTTAGAATGATGAATTGATCTTATTAAATTCATATTTATTACTATGTTCTTAGAAGATGTTTTTGACAGCACCCAAGTTGGATGTAAGAGAGATTCCTGTGATGAAAAAGTATGCATACATCAAAATCTTTGTAGATCACAGAATCCTTCAACTTTCTGATGATCATTGTACTGGAACAATTAGTAAATGAGTTAAGTCACTGAATTAAGATAAAAGTGAAATGGCTGGCTCATTAAAACTGCAATATGAAGAAATTACACTGCCTCAATAAACTTCTCAGTATAGCCCAGGTGAGATGGGATGAATTACTAAAGCTGCTCAGAGAAACATTAATGGCCCCATTGCCAATAACTGCTCTAGTTCTGTCATAGAACCTCTTTTTATGCTGTTACCTACTTTGAAGAGGGCCATTTCCTTAGGTAACAAGACATATAATCTCTTAGGACTTTAATATTCATATGTTTCATTTGATTAACACTCGTCTCTCGACTCCATCTTTAAATTAAGCTGACATAAAGAATTATACACATACATAAATTTTTCCTTAAAATAGAAATCTTCGGAGAAGAGTGAAGCATAATTAATGACACAATTTTTCTGCTATGTTCTGAACTGTGCCCTTACCCTCAAATTGATATGTTCAAGTCCTAGCCCCTGGTGTGATAGTATTTAGAGACGGGACATTTGGGAGATAATTAGATTCATATGAGGTCATGAGGGTGGGGTGCTCATTGTGAGATTTATATCTTTGTAAGAGGAGACACGAGAGAGAGCTTACTCTATTTTTGTTTACATGAGTACTCACTTAGGAAAGGCCATATGAGCCTACATTGAGAAGGTGGTCATTTGCAAGCCAGGAAGAGAGAACTCACCATCCCTGGCCATGCTGGCCCTTTAGTCTTAGACTTCCATCCTCTATAACTATGAGATAATACACTTATGTTGCTTAAGTCACCCAGTCTATGGCTTTTATGTCTATTTTTGTATAGTAGCCCAAACCAAAAGAGACAAATTTTGGTATTGATAAGTGAGGTGCTGCAGTAACAAATACCTTAAAATGTGGAAATGCCTTTGGAACTGGGTAATGGGTAGAGACTGGAAGAGTGTTCACTTGCATGCTAGAAATGTGGATGGTAAGGGTCATTCTGGTGAGAATTCAGAAAGAAATGAGCTTTGGGAGGCTGAGGCGGGTGGATCACCTGAGGTCCAGAGTTCGAGACCAGCCTGGCCAACATGGTGAAACCCCGTCTCTACTAAAAATACAAAAATTAGCCAGGCGTGGTGTTGGGTGCCTGTAATCTCAGGTACTCAGGAGGCTGAGGCAGGAGAATTGCTGGAAACCGGGAGGCAGAGGTTACAGTGAGCTGAGATTGCATCATTGCACTCCAGCCCAGGTGACAACAACGAGAGTCCATCTCAAAAAAAATAAATAAGTAAAAGAAGAAATAAGGAACGTGTCCATGTTATTTGGAAACTGGAAGACTGGTGGTCCTTATTATAAAGTGGCAAAGAACGTGGCTCAACTGTGTTCTAGCGTTCTGTGGAAGGTAGAACTTGTGACAAAATTGTATGTTTAGTTGAAGAGATTTCTAAGCAAAGCATTGAAGGAGCAGGTTGGTTCCTTCTGTTTATAGTAAATGTAAAAGGAGAAAGATGAACTAAAGAAGGAATTGTTCAGCAAAAAGTAACCATAACTCGAATATTTGAAAAGAATTATCAGCCTGTCCATATTGCAAAAAATGATAAAGCTTGTTCTCAAGAGAACACCAAGGATGTGGCTGAATAAACATTTGATAATGCTTATGGAGTTATAGGGGTAGAAATGCTACCAGTTGGAACTGAAGGGGATGGAGATGGGATGAAATGAAGGAAATCTTTTGAGCTTCTTGGATTTTACAGGACAGGACAATGGAGCTATTTGACTGAAAACATACTTTATTCTTCAAAAACAGGGAAAAAATGACTTAAAAGGTGATTATTCAGAGTTCATCAGGGTTACTGTCCTTGTTTCAATGGGCCATATGGCTTCAGCTTGTAACCTTGAGGGATGGACTGCCCTGCAGAGCCATGGGTATAGGAATATTTGGAGGCTTGGGGTTGATACTGCTATGCCAGTGGGCCTAGAAGGTGGGACATCAAACCAAAGAGGATCATTGTTGAGGCTTAAGATCTAATGGAATTTGCCTTTCTAGGTTTTGGACTTGCTTCCGACCCATCACTTCTTTGTTCTTTCTGATTTCTTCATATTGGAATATGAATGTCTGTGCTATACCTATCCCACTATTGTATTTGGGAAGCACATAACTTGTCTGACTTCACAGGTTCACAGCTGAAGAGGAATTTTGCCTTAGAATGAATTGTACTTTGAATTTAACCCACAGATGATTTAGATGATATTTAAATAGAATGTTGGAAATAGTGGCCTTATAGAAAGAAACACCAGAGAGCTTTCTCTTTCTTTCTACCTGCTGCCATGTGAAGACACAGTGAGAAGATGGAGTCTACCAGCCAGGAAGAGTCCTCACCAGAAATTGACCATGCTAGTGCCCTGATCTCAGACTTCCAGCCTCTAGAAATGTGAGAAAATACATTGCTGTTGTTTAAGCCACCCAGTGTGTGGTATTTTGTTATGGCAGCCTGAGATAATTAATATACTTGCTTAATAAATAACTCAAAATACAGAGAAAAAGACAACCATCCCAAGAAATATGTAGGAAAATGTATGGCTGTTATGTGCTGAATTGTGTCTCTTTAAATTCATATGTTGAAGTCCTAACTCCATGTATCTCAGAATGTGACTACATTTGGAGAGACAATCTTTAAAGAGGTAATTAAGGTAAAATGAGGTCATATGGGTAAGCCCTAATTCAATATGACTAGTATCCTTATAAGAGAAAGAGATTAGGCTATAGAAATGCACAGAAGAAAAAAAACATGTAGAGACACAAGGAGGAGAAAGTCAACCTTGTGAACACCTTGATTTCAGACTTCTAGCCTCCAGAACTGTGAAAAAGTAAATTTCTGTTGTTTAAGCCACTCAGTCTGTGGTATTTTGTTATGGCAGTCTGAGCTAATACATTTTCATTATGAGCACAAAACTTTATTTCTCTCAGAATGGAGACATTGAGATAAATAGTTTTATCAGTAAAATACAAAAACAAAAGAGGGAAACATATACAATTTTTACAAGTAAATGTTGTGAACAAATTTGGCATTTAGGGTGCTGTTGTGAATTTTTAAACTTTCAAGATTGTGATCATTGAGGACATAAGTCAGAGATCTTCTGCCCAATGCTTTGCAGATTTTACTTCTCTAGTAATCTTCTTTTCCATCTTCTTTTTCTTCTAAAAAATGTATTCATTGTGTGTTCTCCCAAGTTGTAGACTCTGAAACATTTCACTCTTTTCCACTGACAGTCTTCCGACATCAGTAAGGTCTCTACTTCCTGTCACCAAGAGAAGTCCAGGAAGTCTTTTTAAAGTAGTAGAAAAAATCAACAAAGTTTTTTGATCTTAGCATCTTACTAATTATACATTATTTTACTATTGCAATTCACACAGGTGCCTATTTAAGGTAATAAATGTTTCATAATTTTGTTAAGGTATATATTTGATTATTGTCTCTTATATCTGCTTATCTCACATCAAGGGAAGTGATCATTTTTCAGTTTGTAACCACCCAGTGGGTTCACCTTGCCCACTGCCTAGACAGAGCTGATTTATCAATACAGGGGAATTGCAATAGAGACAGAGTGATTCATGCAGAGCTACCTGTGTAGGAGTAATAATAAAACTTCCCCCAAGAATTAGGGGATTGGAGTTTTTAAGGATTATTTGGTGGGTAGGTGGCCAGTGAGTCAGGAGTGTTGATTGGTTGGGTCGGAGATGAAATCATAGTGAGTCAAAGCTGCCCTCTTGGGCTGAGTCTATTCCTGGGTGGGGGGACACAAGACGAGATGAGCCAGTTTATTGATCTGGGTGGTGCCAGCTAAACCATAATTTCTAATCTTGTGGCTAATTTGTTAGTCCTACAAAGGCAGTCTAGTCCCCAGGCAAAAAGGGGGTTTGTTTTGGGAAAGGGCTGTTATTGTCTTGGTTTCAAAGCTAAATTATAAACTAAGGTCCTCCTAAAGTTGGTTTGGTCTATGCCCAGGAATGAACAAAGACAGCTTGGAGGTTAGAAGCAAGATGGAGTTGGTTAGGTCAGATCTCTTTCGCTGTCTCAGTTATACTTTTGCAATGGCGGGTTCAAGTTGGATCATTATGTATCACTGTGTCTTCCTTTCCCACCTCCTCTACGTCTAGCTAACAGCTATTTTATCCAATGTTTAGAAAACTGGTTGTCTCACCAGTGTTAGTAATATTTTGAAATAAATTAATTTTTCATGATAATATTTTTCATTATAGACATGGTCTTATATTATTAAGTCTTAGATATAGTAAGTCTGTTTTACTTATTTTAAATAGGATTACACAGGTGCTCCTGAAATTGTTTGGAGAATGATAATGGTAGTGATCAGGAAACTTCTAGAGTAATACTGTGAAGACATATAGCTTTCATATTTTACTCTAAAAGACTTACTTGACATACAGACTATTATTAATAGTAGCATAATGTTGTACAAACAAGAGCAGCTTTATATTTTCTGCCCTTATTCAAAAGACTTACTTTTCTCTCACAAAATCCACACACTTAACACCTTATACAATTAAACTTGTAAAAATTTTTTGACCTGGCTATTATGTGTAAATTAAAAATGTAAAAAGTAAGTGCTGCATTAATATAAAAAATACGGAGTGATATCAGCAAAAATTGCAGAGTAAGGAACACCAAATTCATTCTGCTCCTCTGAAAAGTAATGAAAAATGGTTAAAAATGGTCAGAGTCAACTTTTGCGAAACTGTGGAACTAAACCAAAGGCTTGCAGCAATCCAGAGAGCACCTATTCAATGAAAATGGTGGATTTTCAATAGGAAGAGTAAACTTTGTAAAATTTTACCTTAGTCTAGTCTTGTCCTCTGCTACCAAACTCGGCAGTGGCTATGAAAATAACAGCCCTTGGTGCCAGAGGGAACAGAGCACCTCTCATTTGGAAGAACTGTAATTAAGTATTTGTTCTGACCTTTCTCATGGCTTCCTAGAAGTCTGGCTGAAAAGGTTTGTCTTTATTTGTCCTTAACTCAGAATTGGCTTAGTGATAAAACTACTTCCCAGGGGACAATTGTTGAACACACTTACAAATTAATATGTTAGTTACTTCTGCCAGAGGTGATAGATACGAGTTGGAGCAAGTAATAAGCTAATCACAAAGCTTGGGAGGAAAGGCTGGGGAATGAGAAATCATTAATGTATTTGAAAATCTCCAATGTATTCCTGGGAATTTAGAAGGCTGTGCACATGGTAAGGGCTATGCACATGCTAAGGGAATACCTGAGAAGGTGCTAAGCTCTCTTCTCCTGCTGATCTTGAGGCTTTGTGGAAGCAGGAAGAAGTAAAGGCTAAGGCAGAGCTATGAACTTCTGGGCTAGGTGTTGAAAGTGTGGCCAACACAGAGTCCCTGAACAAAGACTGGAAGATTTTTGGTTACAGATGTTTGAATAAATCTCTATTCAGTCGTTCAGTGACCACTATACTGTTCTAGTTAGAAGCTCTAGTACAATGTATAATGTTGAATAGAAATGGCAGGAGTGGACATCGTGGTCTCGTTCCAAGTGTTAAGATGAAAGCTCTCAATATTTCAACATTCAATATAATGTAATATATGGGGATTTTCATAGATGCCCTTTACCATGTAGAGAAAATTCCCTTCTGTAATATTTCTAGACTGTTGAATATTTTTACCATGAAAGGGATTTTGTTCAATGATTTGTGCAGAAATCAGAACCCTCCTACATTGCTGGTGGGAATGCAAAATGGTGCAGCTACTAGTCGTTCCTCAAAAAGTTAAACAGAATTATTATATAATCCTATAATTCTACTCCTAGGTATACACATGAGAGAATTAAAAACATATGTTCACACAAAAACTTATACACATTCATCAATTTTATTCATAATAGCCAAAGACTAGAAACAAATGAAATGACTATTAGCTGATAAATGGACAAAGAAAATTTGGTATATTCATACCATGAAATTATTCAGTTATAAAAATGAATTAATTATTATTACATACTACAATATGAATGAACCTTGAAAACATTATGCTAAATGAAAGAAGCTAAATACGAAAGACCACATATTATATTATTCTCTGTATATGAAATATCTATATAAACACATATAAATGTGCATATAAATCCATGAGATTGAAAGTTAATTAGTAGTTGCCATGGAGAGAGGGGAATATGGATTAATTGCTAATAGTTACGAGGATTCTTTTAGTGTTGATGAAAATGTTCTGGAATTAGCATTGATGGTTGCATAGCATAGTGAATATACTAAAAACCTCTGAAATGTATACTTTAAAATGAGGAATTTTATGCTATGTGAATTATACCTCAATAAAAACATGGAAAGTCACAAATAATAAAATGTAAACAAATAATTTGTAACTTAACTTTATAATCTTAATATAAATATTGCTAATATTTTGGTGTATTAGTATGTGGTATGTGTGTGTATATTTATGTATATATAAAAATATATATATATCTTTGGTCTATGTACATAATAGTAGAAAAGGAAATATAGGTGTAAATACATTATTTACATGACTTTTAAATATTACTTGTTTACTTAATGATGATACATAGTTTTCATATTATCAAACATGTGCTATAAACATTTTAAATCATCTTATCCAATTGTATCAAGTTAGTCATTATTAAAAATTGATCCATTCTGAGACTTTTAGGTTATATATGAATTTTCGTATTCTACATAATACCATAAGAAACTATTTTCTTAAGATAGCATGCCAGAAGTAAATGTGCCCATTATAACTCCTTTAAAGCTTTTGCTTCATACTGGTGAATTATTTCCTCAAATGTTTTATAAGTTTACACTACTGTCAGAAATGAACTCCCAGTGGCCTAATGGATAAGGGTAGTGGCCTCCTAAGCCAGGGATTTTGGGCTACTGTCAGAAAAGTGCCTGTTTAATAGACATTTACCAGCATTTTATGCTGTTAGCATTAGAAATGAAAATCTTTACCAATTTACAAATAAAGCAAAGTAAACTTTTATTTCATGCAATTTTTGGTTAGATAAATCGAATATCTTTTACCTAGTTGATTGTTACATTTTCTATTAGTGGGTCTGTTTGTATGTTTTGTAAAATATAATAGCATTTCTTAATTTTGGAAATTTCTGCCATAACTCTCTTTCTGGTTATTCTTACAACAATTTTATACTATTTTCCATTGTGCTTTTTGCAAAATATAAAAGCATAGTATTGAAGCTCAGAAAACAATACTCCCAAATGAAGGCCTCAGTAGCATCCTCAGAAGCAAAAGTTTTTCTCTGAACTTTTCCTGCCTTCCTGTTTTTCAGTCCCTGTCTCTCTCTAAGGCTAGTCATAGAAACTAGAATCCCCTTTCCCCAAGTTGGGTCATAGAAACCAAAACCTGTTTTTTTCCCCAAAACCAGCCATAAAACCTATAAATACTACTATAACTTTCTCTCCACCTTGTACGTGTAAAAACTGACCATAAAGAAATTATCTGACGTACCTCATTTCACTAAGACTCCCATTCCAGAAAGATTTCTGTCCCATACCCAGCAGGAAGGAATGCATGCTCAGGGCAAGTAGAATCTAGACAGGCAGGCCTTGCTAGGTTTCCCCACTCAGCCTGTTAGCATTAGATCACAGACTTTTTGTCCAATCATATTTCTACATGGTCGTCCATACTTTGTTGAACCTAAGCATAAAAATGGATAATTTCCCCTGTATCTTTGAGTCTTCATTCTAAAGGCTCCTATGTATGCACATTATGTATATCTGTAAGACTTTTCCCCAGTTAATCTGCCTTTTGTGAGTTGATTTTTTTAGTGAACCTTTAGAGGACCAAGCCCTTGGTCCCTACAATAGTCTAAAGACTTGAAGGTGCCTACAGGTGCTTGTGTTCAGGTTAGAATTTAGAGAGAAGAAGGAAAATCATGTTATTGCTAAAAGTTATATATTTTATGTTTTTTTTTAGGTTAACCAGTGTCCCAATAATTGCCAATTGAAGAAGAAAATTTATGAATACATAGAATATTGAATACATATAATTAATACAGTAAATTCAAGGGCAAATAATTAAGGTGGAGGAAGAAAATCTCCCTGGAAAATCTAATTAAGAAAAAAGAGTGAAAGAAAGAAGCAAAAGAAAGAGAAAGAAAATATATGAGATTAACAATACAAAATCATGTAAAACAAGAGACAGAAAGGCTCTTGAAAATAACAAACTTCTTTATACAATTATCTGCTTATAGATTTGAAAAACTCAGGGTATTGATTTTCTGGGAAAGTGCAAATGGCAAAAATTGTCTCAAGATGTGGAAAAACGAAGAGTTCAGTGATGACAGAAGGAACCACAAGAACTGTCAAAGAAGGCCGGGCGTGGTGGCTCATGCCTGTAATCCCAGCACTTTGGGAGGCCGAGGCGAGCGGATCACAAGGTCAGGAGATCGAGACCATCCTGGCTAACACAGTGAAACCCCGTCTCTACTAAAAATACAATAAATTAGCCAGGCGTGGTGGCGGGGGCCTGTAGTCTCAGCTACTCAGGAGACCGAGGCAGGAGAATGGTGTGAACCCAGGAGACGGAGCTTGCAGTGAGCCGCTGCACTCCAGCCTGGGTGACAGACTCAAAAAAAAAAAAGAAAAAAAAAAGAACTGTCAAAGAATTTATTGTAAAAAAAGTCAGTTTACCCCAATAGTTTTATATTGGATTATCTTCCATTTTTCAGGTACAAATCATTTATTTTCTATAGAAACTATTTCAGAGCCTCAAATAAAAGGGAAAGATTCCTTATTCATACATTAATATAGTATAATTTGGGTAAAACCTGACAAAATATCAGAAAATATTGAACAGATATACTTCTGAATGCTGTGACAAATAATCCTATATAACATGCTATTGAAAAAAATCTAGAAATAGATTCAAAGGATGTCATATCACTAATAAGTACAACTTACCTTAAGAATGCAAGGATGGTTGAGTATTAAGTAATAAAATGATGTCATATTAATAGATCAAGAGACAACATTTTTAATCATTATAAGATAATTAATGTAATTCAATATTGATTCCTGATAAAATGTCTGAGTAAGAGAGATATAAAGACTTTTTTCTTAACACAACGAAGAAAAACTATTAGCTATTTTAAATCCAAAGTCAGCATTATACTCAATAATAAAATCCTAAAAGCATTTTTGTTAATGTCAGAAAAGTTTTAGGTAGTTTCTTAAAAACAACCAAACAAAGATTGGCTTAGTCTGTTCAGGTTGCTGTAACAAAACATCATAGGCTGATTGATGACATATAAACAACAGAAATTTATTTCTTACCATTCTTGAGGCTGGGAAGATCAAGGTATCAGCAGATTCAGGGTCTTGTGAGGCCCTTTTCATGGCTCATGGATGATGGATGCCTTCTTGCTATGTCCTCATATGGTAGAAGGGGCAAATAAAATATTTTGGGTCTATTTTTATAAGGGCACTAATCCATTCATGAAGACTTTGCCCTGATGATTTAATCACCTCCTCAAGGCCTCACTTTCTAATGCTGTCCCATTGTGATTAGCTTTCAATGTATGAATTTTGGGAGGGCATAAAAATTCAGACCATAGCATCAACCAATCAACCAACCAAACTAACCCTAAAATAATAGGAATGCAGTTTGGAAAAGGGAAGATAAAAGTATGTTTATCTGAAGATTATTAATCTAGATAACAATAATCTCAGAGACTTAACTGAAAAAGTATTGAAACTAATAAGAATTCATTTACATAGATCAGAGACCAGTAAACTTTTTCTGTAAAGAACCAGATAGTAAGTATTTTAGGCTTTGAGGACCATAGGGTGTCTGTTGCAACTACTTAACTCTGCTACTGTGGGCAAAAGCTGCCATAGACAGTTAAGTAAATGAATAAGTCTGGGTGTATGCCAGTAAAGTTTTATTTACAAGAAGAGACTTCAGGTCAGATTTGGCTTGAGGGATATGTTTGCTAGCCCCTGAAATAGACAATTAAATTCTCCTGGCTGGGTGCAGGGCTCACACCTGAAATCCCAGCACTTTAGAAGGCTAAGGTGGGAGGATCGCTTGAGCCCAGGAGTTTGAGACCCGCTTGCCAACATAGTGAGACCCTGTCTCTACAAAAATAAATAAAAATCAAAATAAAAAATAGTAACAATCCTAATTTTAGTAATTGTCAACAAGAAATAATATTAGGGAAATAATGCCATTAATCAGTAGCAATGAAACAAAAATGTCCAAGAATACTCTTAATAGGAAATGTGTAAGTCCAATGTGGCAAAAAACATAAAATTCTATTCAGGAGCAGAAAGGGCCATATGAAAATTGAATGAAAAATCGTGGTCTTTGATGGAAAACCTACATGTTGTAATGATGCCAGTTCCCTCCAAGTACTTTATAAAATTGAAGAAATTCCAGCTGGATTATTTTTTTTTGACATGACAGATAGTGTAACGTTCGATGGGAAAAATTAACTATACAGGATAGCAAATAATTTCTGACAAAAAAGAACTCAGCATAGGGACAGAGTATACGTTTTTAAATGCTTTTGTCTGCAAGTAACTAAAAACTTAGTCCAAAAATGGTTTAAACAATCAGGAAACATAATGGTTCATATAACTGGAAATTTAGGCGTAAGTTAGATTCAGCTTTCACTTAATGTGGTCTTTCCAGCTCCATTTCTCTGAGATTTTTTAAGCCCAGTGTTTTTCAACTAGGAGCGATTTTGCCACCTAGGTAACATTTGTCAATATCTGGAGATATTTTAAGTTGTCACAACTGGGCAGAGATGGGGTGGAAAGAAGAAGGCTACTGGTATCTAATGGGTAGAGGCCAGGGATGCTGTTAAACATACTACAATGCACAGGCCAACCCTCAACAACCCAGGCAAAAGTGTTACTAATCCTGAAGCTGAGAAACCCTGCCCTAAGCTACATCCATTCTCCTTTGTGAGTGGTCTTTATTCACACGTAATAACATACTGAGAAAAAAGATACTGTCTTTTTCTGGAGTTCCTAACTAATAGGACGGAAGTTTGCCAGTTTCATAAAATAAGTTTGGAAGCTTTCTACCTTTTTCGTAAACTAAAATTTTACATGAAAAAGCTCACTGTTTCTTGAAGGAACCATAGTTTATGACTGTTTTATCTTCTTAGTGAATTGGTCTTTTAACGAATATGCCTCTTAATGTACTTTGCTTTGAATTCTATTTTGTCTGCTATTATTATTACTCTGCCAGCTTTATTTTCATTAATGTTTGCCTGGAATACCTTTTGTCATTCCTTTATTTTCAACATTTCTATATCAACATTTTGTTCTTAGATGTGGGCCTTACATATGGTATATTGTTTTATATTTTAAAATCCAAACTCAGAGTCTCTCTTTTAAGGGGCAACTTTGGTCATTTAGCATTTATTATGACTAATGAAAATGTGAATGTATTTTAGCCATAATATCTTTTTTTGGTGTGTGTTCTCTGTTTGCAATGATTTTCTTTGTGGATTTTATTTCTTTCTCTTTTTAAAAATTCTTTACAGTCTTTGGGCAAACTAGGTTTACTTTGCTGATTTTTTTCCTACTATTTTGGAAGGTAGATATTCTGCTTCTATTCTGTTTTGCTAAACATGTATTTAAAAATTATACTTACATTTAGCTGGGCGTGGTGGCTCATGCCTGTAATCCCAGCACTTTGGGAGGTGGAGGTGGGTGGATCACCTGAGGTTGGGAGTTCGAGACCAGCCTGACCAACATGGAGAAACCCCATCTCTACTAAAAATTCAAAATTAGCCGGGCGTGAAGACTCATGCCAGTAATCCCAGCTACTCGGGAGGCTGAGGCAGGAGAATCACTTGAATCCGGGAGGCAGAGGTTGTGGTGAGCCGAGATTGCACCATTGCACTCCAGCCTGGGCAACAAGAGCAAAACTCCATGTTTCTTTTGTAAAAGTAAAGAAAATCAGCATTTCCAAATATCTCAAAAATATTTCATGAGCTTCGGCATTTTCAATTCTGGTTTTCAGAGAGTTTTCTTATTTGTGAGAACAGTGACATACTTGTTAATACTATTTCTAATATCTTCCTATGTCTGGGAGAGGGAGGTGTCAGTGTTTATTCTTGAACCAGAGGTACCCTTTGACTGTTTACTTCTATAAACTTATCTAAAGTTGATCACAATGGCCACAAAATTTCTTTGTAAGAATATTAATTACTACATTATTTATGTTTAGAAAAACAAAAGAGTCAATCCAAATGTTTATCAGTAAGGAAATAAATAACCTATATTCATCTTTTGAAATATTGGTTATTCAAGGAATAGTTTATGGAATATTGAATGTCATAGGAAGATGTTGATGACATAATGTTAAATGCAAAATATTTTATATGGTATGTGTTTTATGGAAAAATGGACTGGAATAAAATAAACCAAAATATTGGTATGAGGTACATCAGAATAAGGGAATTATGGCCCATTTTTATTGTATTTTTCCTGAATTTTTATATTTTTAAAACACAGGGCTTTTTTTTTCTTTTTCTTTCTTTCTTTCTTTTTTTTTTTTTGAGACAAGATCTTGCCTTGTCACCTAGGCTAGAGTGCAGTGGTGCAGTCGTAGCTCACTGCAACATGGAACGCCTGGGCTCAAGCAATCCTCCCCACTCAACCTCCTAAGTAGCTGGGACTACAGGCACACCACATCATGCTTGGCTAATTTAAAAAGAAAAATTGTAGAGAAGAGGTCTTATTATGTTGCCTAAGATAGTCTTGAACTCCTGGCCTCAAGCAATCCTCCTGTCTCAGCCTCCCAAAGCTCTGAGATTGTAGGTGTCAGCCACCATTCCTGGCTAAAATACAGATCTTCTATAAGTCACCAAAAATAAAATTTTGAGTGTTTTTAATATCCCTGACCCTGGTTTGGGTATCGGAGACAAAGATACAGTGGGTGTAAGTTCTCAGTTTTTAAACTTTGGTGAGAAGCTAATGTCTCTGAACTGAAATTCTGATCTTTGGTTTCAATAAGCTGGGTTGTAGAAATAATCTCAATAATTCAAGTTTTCCTCAGTTATCTCAGATTGCCTATCTCTCTCATTAATTTGTTTTTATTTTATGGGTGATATGTTTCTGTCTTCATCATCTATGTCGATAAGTCTCCACTCCTGTCTAAACCCTGGCCTTGGTCCATCAAGATCCCTGTTGTATCCTACTCATCCCTGTCACAGACTGATTGGTCAACTTAGTTCCCTGTTCTTCTTGAGAATATAGATAGCATGTACCATGCCCATATCTTATGGAACAAAGGGGCACTCTGAGATCTATTTTTCCAGACTCTGAATGCAGCCATCTCTATTTTCTGCTCCTATGTCCTCCTGCTGGGTTTAGAGGATATGGAAAGACATCCCAGAAAGGGAGACACAGAACATTTCTGCCCTCCTGTTCTCTACATCCTTATGGGATTTAATTATCCCTACAGCATAAAGTCTCCTAGAGTGGAAGATATTTCTCAGGGAATTTTTTTTTCAGGGACCCATTAATCTCGCTCTTACTTCACTTCTTTCTTCCCCAGCCTGTGGACTCTTTAGTTTGGGATGGGAAAACTGGCTTTGACTCCCGAGTTTGGTATAAACTCGAAGTTCCAAGATTTTCAGGGTTGAGGCTTCAGAAACTCAACATCCCATGTTTCTGCAACTCAAATAAGTTTTTAACAGCCAGACGCCATCTTACCTTTTCCCAAAGCAATGAAAGGCACTACGCGAATTTGGGAGAACGGAAAATCAAAAGAGACGAGAATATAGGGTAATTAGCTTAATATATTGAGATTTATCTAATCACACAGAGATAAAAAGCACATTATTATTTTCATCAATTTCTTTCAATGATATCAGAAATCTTTCCCTAAAATATAAATCTATCTATTGCTTTTCTGAAAAATGTCAACAAATTCTTATTGTGTGTAGATTAAAGTTCCCCATAATTGGTGTCTGGTTATCTTTGTGACCTTTTCTCCCACTAGTCTTTATGGCTGCAGTAAAAGATTTACTTGTTATTCTCCAAATATACCATTTCATTTTATGCCTTTCTGCCCTTGCTTATACTTTTTCCTCAAGAATGAATTGCTCATCCTACCTTCACAAGCTAGGGAAATAATACTCATACTTCAAAGCTCAGCCCCAATGTCTGATCACAGTCTGCATAAAGTCTTCTCTGATCCTCTTTCTACAGCATTGCTGTTTATAAAAAACAGATAATTTTACAGCAGTGCACAAAGTAATAAAGAGTGTGGTATTCCTTAAACATCATTTCTAGGCCCTCTTCTCTTCATTCTGTATTTTCTCTGGAAGCAACCTTATTCATCCCTTTGGCTTCAATTATGTTGAAGACTCCTAAAATAATATTTCCAACAAAGACCTTTTAGATGACCTACAGAGCCACATATCCAGCTGGCTTCTCTTCAAGTCTGTTTGGATGTCTCTCAAGCACCTCAGTCTCAAATATTCAAACTGAACTTATTTGATACTCTATTTTTTTGTTGACTATAAAAGGAAAATAGTGTCCAAATAGTATCCCTTTTGGGTTTCTAGCTGCTTTCTTATTGCAACTTAGGTTACTGTCGTCATCTGACTATGTAAGCAGGTTGCCTTTCTTACACTAGCATCCTGCAAAATGCAGATATGCTTACACTCTTTCAGACTGGATACTTAGCTGTGCTTCCTTCAGGGTGTACTTCAGCAGCCATTGAGAGTTCTTCTGCACCTGATAAGGAACAGTGCAAAAGTGCAAGCTTTGGAATAAAGCATAGTTGTGTTTACATTGCAGCTCTGCATTTCTTAGCTGCATTACCTTGAGGAAGTTACCTATCCTTTTTGAGCCACAGATTTCTCCTCTGTAAAATGTGAGAAATAATACCTAGATCACTGGATTGTTGTGTCGGACAAATAGAAAGAATATGTATATTAGTACTTAGCACAGGGCCTACTCCGGGTTCAGTACTCATAATGGATTTTATTTTTTTTTGTTTGTTTGTTTTTTTCTCTGTGCTTAGAAAATACTGTACTTGCACTTCTATTTTAGCATTTACTTTCTGTTTTTTAAATCACAGTTGTTTACATTTTGTCATTTGACTAGATTGTATATTTTTTGAATGAATGCAAGAAGTCTTTTTCATCTCAGAAAACCCACATAATGGTTCAATAAATGTTTTCGAATGAATGAATTAATGCATAAAAAATAGGGACAGGAGATTTTATTATATTTTATCTTTTGATATAGTTGAGCTTTTTCCAAGCTTCTGTTCAACCAGGTAAATTATTTGACACAAAAAGCATCTATTTACTTGGTGGTGTTTTAAGCAATTATAATGATAATATTTCATGTGCAAAATCTGGGAATCACACATTTTTAAATCTTGTTACTGTAACTCAAAGGACTCCCGTTGTTTGGAAGAAATCTGAACAGTTAACATTGCTCTCTAGGGGATTTTCATAGATTCTCAAGTTTTATGACCTGTTCTAACTTGCTTTTGGTTTAAAAATGTGTCCTACTGCTCTCTTTGGTAAGACAGCCCACTGCATTATTGATTTAAAATCAGGAAACAATAGTTGTAAACCATATGTCATTTCTTGTGCCCGAACTATTGCTTATGCATTCTCAAATATGACAGTAACTAAAACTGAAAGTTGTCTCAACTTTTAATAAGGTAAAATTCCACTTATATTTCATTAACAGAATCTCAGAAACGAAGTAACTAATTGTTTGGCTCTTTTTTTGGCATCTGTTGTCCCCATTAACTGTAATGTTGGAAATGAACGTCAGAGTATACATAACTCCAGGCTCTTGACTACATGATTTACTCCGGTGTTTTCCCAGAAACGCTGATTGACTGTAAAAAGCAGAGGACACCCACTGAAATTTATTAACAAGCCAGAAAGCAGCTGTTCTCTGAGTTGCAAACAAACGCAAATTTTAAGCTGTTGAATAGTCCTTTTGTTTTTTGTGGTCCCTGACAAAAGGGCTTTATTACAACCTTTGCTTTAGAAGTTTGCCTTCTTGTAGGTCGAAAGAGCTACCCAAACGACAGATGGAAAATTTGTATTTAGTAGTGATTACCGATGTGGAGCCTCAGGGTGACCATTTTGTTTCTTTCCTTAACAAAATGTTCCCAAAGGCTTTCAATATTTGTGAAGTTACTCATTCCCCATCTCCCAATATTGGCTGTGGGATATAAAAGAGGCAACAATTTTTGGAGTACAAAATGAAGAAGGGATTGTGTAGAATTCAATCTGGTTAGTCAAAGCATGTTTTGGAAGGAAACATTTGTGTTCACGTTGCCTGTAAAGAATTTAGAAAAATGCTGTTTTAAATCTTTTTCTTCCTATCAGAGTCTTCAAGACACGATTTTGTTAACCTCAGCTAATTATTCCCACTCAGAATTGCCTCCCTTCTCTGAACACTTGCAACATTTTATTCATATCACTCATTTTACCCTTATATACAGCCTCCTCTTATTATTCAAATATTTCAGTATTCACATCTCATCTCTTTGATGTGATTATAAAGTTCCTGCTTCTCAAGATTACATCTTAAACATCCTTATTATGTTGTTTCTTAGCAAAGGTGCATTGCTGTTTCTTGAACATTGTAGGCTACAGGAAATGTATGCTATTGACTGAGCCACAGGTATAGTTTTATTATTTTGAGCAACAGAATACATTATTCAAGAAAATCCATAATATTTATTTCAGATAGGAAATTTTCTAATTGGCCATTTCCTCTTATTAAATTTTAGAAACATCATTTATGTTACATAGATGATGTAGTTAGTCAGACATGAGTAGAGCAGGAGAGGGCTCCCCCGCACCCCCACACAGCAGGAATGTCAGGTGAGCATCAGATAATGGTCAGGTGGTTGTTAACTGTCTCTCTAAAACAATAATTGGTCGCAGCCAGCACCAGGGAAAGGCAGTCTCCCAGTAAACAGAAATACCTGAAGTCAGCGATCAGCAGCTTCCTGATAAAATCTCAGGAGTTTGGCGAGTGGGCTCACATATGCACACTAAGAGGCAAAATGGTGGAATTTAACTGGTATATGACCTCCTAGGGACATTTGGCTGGTAAGAGAAGAATGCTTCCAGTGAGCATGTGTACAACTCCAAGTGCGCATGCTCCCCTCCCAAGCGATAGCGGGCTACTGCACATGTGGACAGCCCATCCCAAGGGAAGATTCAAGGGAGACGGAATGCAAGACCCCAGAAGTGTGCCAACGTATAAAACCCCAGGTCAAAAGGTCAAACTGTGCACTTATCTCATAAGTTGTCCCCTTGGCCCTCTTCCAAGTGTACTTTTGTACTTTTCTTCCTTTTGTTCCTGCTCTAAAGCTTTTTGACAAACTTTCACTCCTGCTCTAAAACTTGCCTCGGTCTCTCCTGACTTATGCCCCTCAGTCAAATTCTTTCTTCTGAAGAGGCAATAATTGAGGTTGCTGCAGACTCGTATTCTCTGCCAGTAACATATTTTGGTGCCGTATGACCCGGATAACTTCGCTGCTAACATTTTCACCCCGAAGAATAGTGTAAGGTCTGTTTAAATCAATTAGAGTCTTCTGTTTGCGTAATAGGCTTTCTTACTTTTGTATTTACTGTTATTTCAAGAACTCTCCCTTGCCTTTGCCACTCAAACCTGCCTGCTAGGTAATGCCTGCCACTGATTGCAGACCCCTCATTTTGGATAATTTCTTGCTTTTGTCCTACTCCTTTCCTTTTTCCACTTTGGCCCAGCCTTTCCTTCCTGAGCTGGTTTTATTCCAGGAATTATACTGCACAGCTGCATGCTGGCCTGGTCAACTTCAGAACTCTATCTCTAGAAGAGGCCCTGGGCACTGTTTACTCATGTATAAAGGTAGAATAGTAAAGGATAAAGCCAAAAATTGTTATATGAAAAATGCCAAGAAGCTAAGGTCAATAAAATACTTAAAAATCAATATTTGAAGCAAGAAATAAAACGATTGGGATGGATGGCAAGACATGAAAAGAAACTCATGAATTCTCATTTTACATCTGTAACTGCCCAACTGGCTCACCTTGCCCGCCACCTAGACAGGGTTGATTTATTAAGACAGGGGAACTGCAATAGAGAAAGAGTAATTCATGCAGATCTTGCTGTGTGGGAAAATGGAATTTTATTATTACTCAAAACAGTCTTCTCCATAGCTGGTAGGTTAGCGGTTTTTCTTTTTTTTTTTTCTTTTTTTTTTTTTTTTTGAGACGGAGTCTTGCTCTGTCACCCAGGCTGGAGTGCAGTGGCCGGATCTCAGCTCACTGCAAGCTCCGCCTCCCGGGTTTACGCCATTCTCCTGCCTCAGCCTCCCGAGTAGCTGGGACTACAGGCGCCCGCCACCGCGCCCGGCTAGTTTTTTGTATTTTTAGTAGAGACGGGGTTTCACCGTGTTAGCCAGGATGGTCTCGATCTCCTGACCTCGTGATCCGCCCGCCTCGGCCTCCCAAAGTGCTGGGATTACAGGCTTGAGCCACCGCGCCCGGCCGGTTAGCGGTTTTTCAAAAGCAGTTTGGGGTAAGGGGTGGGGGTAGCCAGGAACAGGTGCTTGCTGCTGATTGGTTGGGGCAGAGATGAAATCATAGGGGGTTGAAGCCGTCCTCCTGTGAGCTGAATCACTTCTGATCGGGGCCAAAGGAGCAGGGTTGGAGGGTCCAGGTGGAGTCATGGGTCCAAAGTGTCAGACATACAAAAAACGTGAAAACATCTCAGAAGGCCAATCTTAGGTTCTACAATAGTGACGTTATCTGCAGGAGCAATTTGGGAAGGTGCATATCCTATAACCTCTGGAATAATGGCTGACAATCGTTTATGTCTGCACCTTAGCAAAGTTCGGGCTCTTCTCCTTCTAGCCTGGCAACCTTTCATTAGCTCTGCAAAGGTAGTTGAGTTTTGGGGAAGGGCTATTACCACTTAAACTATGAACTATTGTCTCCCAAAGGTAGGCCAGGAATAGTCAAAAGTAGCTCATGAGCAAGAGCCATGAGACAATTGGGCTAGCTTAGATCTCCCTCACTGCCATAACCTTCTCGCTGATTATAATTTGGCAAAGGCGGTTTCACATCTTCTGTATATTTCTCAACACTTTCCTCAGCCTCACCCTCATGAAGTCCTTCCTCTGCACTCCAGTCCATATTGACTCCTTTCTGCTATTTCTAAAGCTCCATAGAACTGTTTACCTTTGTCATACATTGCATTTTTAGTAATTACAACTTGTGAATAAACATCATGTGTAGTTTTAAATCAATCCGCCTGTCAACTCTCAGTGGGGACAAGTTTCCAGGCCCAGAAAAGTTACATCTTAGGGTACTAAAATAATCTGAAAATGTGATTTTAGAACCATTTCAGTAATCTTTGAGACTTTATGAGCCAGGAGTAGGTGTATGTGATGATTTAAAAATGCAGAGAAAAATGGATTCCAGACCATACTGATATAATCTAGATATGTTTTCCTGGCAACATTCTAGACTAGCTTGTTAAATGTCTTATGCACATTAGGAAGAGAAATTGGTAATCACCAGGAGAAACCAGATGCTTTCTTCTAGTAATAAGTCTTGCTAAAAGGACCTCATTTGATTTTTTATCACATTACTAGTTTGGTAGATAGGAAGCTGTCTTTTGTTTTTAGCAAATATTTGGAAATATTTAGCATGTTTTCTATTTAGAATAGATAAGAATGTGTGGGCTGAGTGAAAGTAAAGTTAAATTTTATAAGTGGTCAACTAATCCTAAACAAAGTGCACTACTAAATCATTACCAGGTGACTTGATCTATACACACCCCATGCTTTGTTCTTAGTTATGTCCAGATAAATAAATTTTATCAGAGGTTTGGAAAAAGGCATCCCTATAAAGCATGCAGATGGCATTAAGGAGAATACCTAATATTGTAGACAGCACTCCAGAGTAGAGAGGATAAAAAAAGCATGTGTTTGGGATTTGCAAAGATTAAAGTCTTGAGTCAACTCTGCCTCTTGCTAGCTTGTATGACCTGGAGAAAATTATTTTTCTCTAACTCGTGAAGACCAAGTGATCACACAAAACAATGAATAGCTTCTATTCTATATTGGCACTCATACAATCATTAATGATTTCCACAGGCCAGAAAGATGGTCTGAAATTAAAGATGAAATTTAGCAATTAAGGTTAAAATCAATTGTACAAATGGAGGACTTAAATATATTACAACTCGTGTGAATAAGACTTGATGGTTTTAGTTGACTATAACTTGAATACGACATGGATGACAAGCCAGCTAATGCAATCTAAGTTTTTGCAAAACTATAGTATTTTGATTAAGGGAGATAATACTTACTTTGCAGTACAGATCACATTTGGGAGATTACATTGAAGGGGAACATTGATTATCCCAGAAGAGAATAACTAGAATAGTGAAGAGTCTGGAATTTCGTTCATAGTAGAAATGGCTTAAAAATTGAAAACCATTATGCCGGAGGAGAAAAAGACTTACGGGATATGGATTGGGTAGTATACAATGAAGGGAATAATCTTTTGTTTTATTTTTCTAAGTTGCTTTTTATGGAGAACTTGAAACATACATAAAAACAGCAAGATTATTATAATAATCTCCCATATTCTCATCACTCACCTGAAATACTGATTAGGTTACAGGCAATTTTGTTTCATCTGTTATCCACCTGACTCAATTATTATTATTATTATTTTGAGGTGGGGTTTCGCTCTTGTTGCTCAGGCTGGAGTGCAATGGTGTGACCTCAGCTCACTACAACTTCCGCCTCCTGGGTTCAAGTGATTCTCCTGCCTCAGCCTCCTGAGTAACTGGGATTACAGGCATGTGCCACCACTCCCGGCTAATTTTTTTGTATTTTTAGTAAAGAAAGGGTTTCTCAATGTTGGTCAGGCTGGTCTCGAACTGCTGACCTCAGGTGATCAGTCCGCCTCAGCCTCCCAAAGTGCTGGGATTACAGGCGTGAGCCACCATGCCTGGTGACAAAATTATTTTTAAGGAAATCCAGTAATTTCATATATGTGTGTCATTTCATCTGTAAATATTTTGCTGTGTACTTTTGAAAGACAAGAACTTTAAAAAGATAATTACAATACAATTTTCACACATAAAAATTAACAATAGGCTGGGTGCAGTGGCTCATGCCTGTAATCCCAGCACTTTGGGAGGCTGAGGTGGGTGGATTACGAGGTCAAGAATTCAAGACCAGCCTGGCCAACATGGTGAAATCCCGTCTCTACTAAGAATACAAAAATTAGCCAGGCATGGTGGTGCATGCCTGTAATCCTGGCTACTCGGGAGGATGAGGCAGGAGAATCGCTTGAACCCGGAAGGCGGAGGTTGCAGTGAGCCGAGATTGCGCTACTGCACTCCAGCCTGGGTGACAGAGCAAGACTCCATCTCGAAAAAAAAAAAAATAACAATAATTTCTTAATATCATTAAGCATCCAGTTAGATTTCAAATTTTACCAGTTGTCTCACAAATATTATTTTATAATTTCTTTAAATTAGAATCAAAATTAATTCATAGGATGTAATTGGTTAATATACCTTTTAATTCCATTTAAATCTATAGGTTTGTCTTTCCTCTTTTTTTTGAACCATGTTATTTATTGATCATTTGTCCTTCAGACTTTTCTGGACTCTGAATTTTATGGGTTGAATTATTGCATTGCAGTTCCCTACCGCCCCAACCTCCGACCTCTGTATTTCCTATGAATTAGTAGTTGGATCTTAAGGGTTGGTCGGATTTAGTTTTTTTTTTGTTTTGAAAGAATGTTTCATAGGCAGTGTTGGTTTTTCCCACTAAGAGACACTTAATTTCTGGTTCTCTTTTTTTGCTTTTTAATGTAAATAAAGATAAGCTAATGATAAACATTATCTAGATTTTAAAAATTACTTTGTAATAAATGGTTATATTTTAATTTTATCATTTCTTCTTCCTTCATTAGCTTGAATATTTCTAAAACAAAGTTTCCTCATTAACTTTTTGATTGTAGGAATTTTTTTTTTCAAGCAAGTACATGTTTGCTATCTTCCAAAAGTTTTGATGCATCCTATAATCTGAAGATAATAGAAAGTTTGAATTTACTCCTCAAGTTAGTTTTTCTTCACATTAAGAATCAATGGGAGATGATCACTGTTTTCAAATAAATATCTCAAAATAATAAGAGCTATTTATGACAAACCCACAGCCAATATCGTACTGAATGGGCAAAAGCTGGAAGCATTCCCTTTGAAAACTGGCACAAGACAAGGATGCCCTCTCTCGCCACTTCTACTCAACATTTAGAATTAAAAGTTCTGGTGAGGGAAATCAGGCAAGAGAAAGAAATAAAGGGTATTCAAATAGGAAGGGAGGAAGTCAAATTGTCTCTATTTGCAGATGACGTGATTGCATATTTAAAAAACCCCATCGTCTCAGCCCAAAATCTCCTTAAGCTGATAAGCAACTTCAGCAGTCTCGGGTTACAAAATCAGTGTGTAAAAATCACAAGCATTCCTATACACCAATAATACACAAACAGAGAGCCAAATCATGAGTGAACTCCCATTCAAAATTGCTACAAAGATAATAAAATACCTAGGAATACAAGTTACAAGGATGTGAAGAACCTCTTCAAGGAGAACTACCAACCACTGCTCAAGGAAATAAGAGAGGACACAAACAAATGGAAAAACATTCCATGCTTATGGATAGGAAGAGTCAATATTGTGAAAATGGCCATACTGCCCAAAGTAATTTATAGATTCAATGCTGTCCCCAATCAAGCTGCCATTGACTTTCTTCACAGAATTAGAAAAAACAACTTTAAATTTTATATGGAACCAAAAAAGGGCCCGTATAGCCAAAGCAATCCTAAGCTAAAAGAACAAAGCTGGAGGGATCACACTACCTGACTTCAAACTATACTACAGGGCTACAGTAACCAAAACAGCATGGTACTGGTACCAAAACAGATACATAGACCAATGGAACAGAACAGAGGCCTCAGAAATACCATCACACACCTACAACCATCTGATCTTTGACAAACCTGACAAAAACAAGCAATGAGGAAACGATTTCCTATTTGATAAATGGTGTTGGGAAAACTGGCTAGCCATGTGAAGAAAACTGAAACTGGACCCCTTCCTTACATGTTATACAAAAATTAACTCGAGATGGATTAAAGACTTAAACGTAAGACCTAAAACCATAAAAACCCAAGAAGAAAACCTAGACAATACCATTCAGGACATAGGCATGGGCAATGACTTCATGACTGAAACACCAAAAGCAATGGCAACAAAAGCCAAAATTGACAAATGGGATCAAATTGAACCAAAGAGCTTCTGCACAGCAAAAGAAACTATCATCAGAGTGAACAGGCCACCTACAGAATGGGAGAAAATTTTTGCAATCTATCCATCTGAAAAAGGGCTAATATCCAGAATGTACAAGGAACTTAAATAAATTTACAAGATAAAGACGAACAACCCCATCAAAAAGTGGGCAAAGGGTATGAACAGACACTACTCAAAAGAAGACATTTATGCGGACAACAAAAGCTCATCATCACTGGTCATTAGAGAAATGCAAGTCAAAACCACAATGAGATACTATCTCACGCCAGTTAGAATGGCGATCATTAAAAAGTCAGGAAAGAACAGATGCTGGAGAGGATGTGGAGAAACAGGAATGCTTTTACACTGTTGGTGGGAGTGTAAATTAGCTCAGCCATTACGGAAGACAGTGTGGAGATTCCTCAAGGATCTAGAACCAGAAATACCCTTTGACCCAGCAATCCCATTACTGGGTATATACCCAAAGGATTATAAATCATTCTGCTATAAAGACACATGCACATGTATGTTTATTGTGGCACTGTTCACAATAGCAAAGACTTAGAACCAATCCAAATGCCCATCAGTGATAGACTGGATAAAGAAAATGTGGCTCATATACAACATGGAATACTATGCAGCCAAAAAAAGAATGAGTTCATGTCCTTTGCAGGGACATGGATGAAGCTGGAAACCATCATTCTCAGCAAACTAACACAGGGACAGAAAACCAAGCACCACATGTTCTCACTCATAAGTGGGAGTTGAACAATGAGAACACATGGACACAGGGAGGAGAACATCACACACCAGGGCCTGTCAGGGGGTAGGGGGGAAGGGGAGGGACAGCATTAGAGATATACCTAATGTAGATGACGGGTTGATGGGTGCAGCAAACCACCATGGCATTTGTATACCTATGTAACAAACTTGCATGTTCTGCACCTGTATCTCAGAACTTAAAGTATAATAATAATTTTTAGAAATTGAGAAATAAAAATTTTATATGTCTATCGTGTACAACATGATGTCTTGAAATATGTATACATTATGCAATGGCTCAATAGCACTACTTAACCTATATATTATCTTACATACTTAATTTTCTTTGTGATGAGAACACTTAAAGTCTACTCTCTTAGCAGTTTTCAAAATACAATACATTGCTATTATCTATAGTCACTGTGTTGTACAGCCTATCTCTTAAACTTATTCCTCCTATCTTATTGAAAATTTAGTTAAAGTCCTTTAAGATAAAAACTCATTCTGTTTAGCTCCAAAGTATCATGCTAAGAGTAATTGTGGGAATTAGGGAGGGGAGTCAGTCTACATTTAATATTAAGAAAATCTTCCTAACAATTAGAATGCCCCCAAAATAGAATGGATCATTTCATAGATCAGATATCTGCCTATTACTAGTTTTGAGAAGGGGTTAGATAGCAATCTTTCAGGGACTTGGTTAAAGAGAATCTTATGCTGGGTAGAAATTTTAAAGTCTTTTTCATCTCTGAGTTTCCATGATATTAAAATGCCTCTGAGGAACCAGAATGAAGAAAGACATACAGGAACTCCTCCAAGGTGACAGCTGTGTAAAGAAATCCACTTTTAGTATTTGTGCTAGAAATTTCTGATAAAAAAAAATGCATGCTTTAAATAGCTAAAGAAGAGTGTTCTTGGTATGCTGCTCATACTCTGTTTGCTTGTTAACACCTTGCAACTTCTAAACTTTGACCTAGAGCAGGTGTAATGGTGTAATGATTCTTTTGTTAACAACTCATAGTTTGGTCCCAATTGAGGACTTTTTCACAGAAATCACAATGACAGTACAGTATTAACAAATGCCACTATTCCTGTTGAAACCTTAGACTGTATATTTTACCACTGGAGAGGCATTCTTCCACTCAGAGTGGTATCTTGAAAAATTTCATCTAAAGATCATTAATAATTTTTTTGTAGTGCTGTATTTTCCCATGTGCTTTTTGTCAGGACAGTAGTTCCAAGAAATGTTAATAAGTGCCTCCCCAAACCCGCTATGCCAGAAAAAAAAATGGGTTGTGTGGTCAAAATAATTGAGAAAACTGTTTATTAGTCAGGGTTCTCCAGAGAAACAGAATCAATAGGATTTTTACATACATACGTACACACACACACACATATATATACACACATACATACATAAATATAGACACACACACATGCACACATACATACACATATAAGAGAAGATTTAATATGGGAATTGGCTCATGTGATTACAGAGACCAAGAAATCTCATGATATACCATTTGCCAGCCAGAGAACCAGGAAGGTCAATGATGTGATTCAGTCTAAGACTGAAGCCTTGAGAAACATGGGTGCTGATGGTATAAGTCCTAGTCTGAGGCTAAAGGCCTGAGATCCCGGGGGGCCACTGGTGTAAGTCCCAGAGTCCAAAGGTTTGAGAATCCAGAAGGCTCTGATGTCTGAGGGCAGCAGAAGATACATGCTCCAGCTGAAGGAAAGTGATTGAGAATTTGCCCTTCCTCCATCTTTTTGTTCTAATTAGACCTTCAACCGATTGGATCAT
Organism: Macaca thibetana thibetana; assembly: GCF_024542745.1. Lineage (NCBI taxonomy): Eukaryota > Metazoa > Chordata > Mammalia > Primates > Cercopithecidae > Macaca > Macaca thibetana. The sequence continues at coordinate 92,120,272 of NC_065598.1, read as the reverse complement.
ACCTGATCACATTGGTGAGGGTGAATCTTCTTTAGAGTCTGCTGACTCACATGCTAATGTCTTCCTGAAACACTGTCAGTAATGCACCCATAAATAATGTTTGACCAGCTGTCTGGGCATTCCTTAACACAGCCAAGTTGACATATAAATTATCCATCACAAGTCTACCCGTTGTTAACCTGGCACCCATTAAACCATAATTATTCTCCACATGAAGACAGTAAGTTTATATTTCTACCGAACAGGATACAACTCTCCTGCATACAACTGAAAATATGTGAATTCCCTCCCTAGAAGACACGGTGAAGTCCCTAAGTGATGTTCACTCTTCTGATGTCCTGTAACTTAAATACTATGATGTAAAATTAGCAACACTTAAATATTGATATGAAGTCAGTGCATCTTATGTTACTTGATAAGGGAATGCAAGAGGAAATAAAACCAAGATATTTGCTTAATACATGTATATATACACAAACATATTAATAATAAAATAAAGAGGAAACACTCATGGCATTCTCATTTCTCTAACTAGTCAAGTGATTGTAGCTGGTATTTATAACTACCTTCTTCTACTATTCGGTCTATATTTTCTTTGCCTTCAGCAAGAAGCTTGATTGGTCCTAATTCTTTACCCATGGTAAAACCCCTTCAGTCCTGAAAAGTCTGAGCTGTTTGCTGCCGGAATTGAGTTGTCATTGTTTTGAGGTGACCTTAATCAGAAGACATGGTAATAGAGACCACCTAAGGGTTCTGCTGTATTCCAGAAATATTCTCCCTTACCTCCATTGTCGAGTTGTAAGCCATTACCCGTTGTAAGCCAGATTGATCACCCCAGACAACATCATAACTCCCTTCTTGGCCTGTTGACTCATGCATGAGGAGTACAAAGTGGCCAGGTGGCAGTCTTAACTTCCAGTTCAATGGACTTATTGTTGTATCTCTTAGTGAAAGCATTCTTCCCAGTGGAACTAAGACCTGTAGGCCAGCAGAGCATAAGTCATGGGAACAAGAAGCAGAAAATTTGCTAGTGGGGATAGTAGTGAGTGGTGACACTCTTGTTTCCACCTTTTGATTACTGAACCTGTGAATCCTGGCTATGAGGGAAACAGTACCATATATAGGACAACTGATTCAGAGCATATAAAACTGTCTGAAAAACTTGCCCCAGTCTTGCAAGGTATTGTCATCTAGCTAGTGTTTTCCAAAGGCCGTTCCACCATTCTACTAAGCCAGCTGCTCCAGGACAGTGGGGAACACAGTGAATTCAATGAGCATGTGTTGTTGCTGCACTTCTTTGGCTGTGAAGTGAGTTTCTTGGTCAGAAGCAATATTGTGTGAAATACTGTGACAGTGGATAAGGCATTTTATAATTGCATGGATGGTAGTTTTGACAGAAGCATTGTGTGTAGAGAGGGCAAATCTGTATCCAGTTAACTGTCTATTCCAGTAAGGACAAATGCTTCCCCTTCCATGATAGAAAAAATTCAGTATAATCAACCTGCCATGAGCTAGCTGGCTGATCACCTTGGGGAATGGTGCAATACTGGGGGTCAATACTGGTTACCACTGCTGGCAGATTGAGCACTCATCTGTGGCTATAGCCAGGTTGGCCTTGGTGAGTGCAAGGCCATGCTTCTGAGCCCATACACAACTTCCATCCTTGCCACCATGGCTACTTTGTTCATGAGCTTATTGAGGAATGACAGGAGTGGCTGGGGAAACAAGATGACTGGTATGCACAGAACAGGTCAGATTATTCACTTGATCATCAAAATTCTCCTTTTCTGAGGTCAGCCTTTCCATATGCCTTCACTTGTGACACAAATCTCTTCACATTTTTTTTTTTTTTTTTGCTCATTCAGAGAGGTCTATCAATTTTCCTCTTCCCAAATTTCTTTGCCACCAGTTTTTCAATTATGTTCCTTTCAAGTTCCTGATCATCCACCAAACCCTTAGCTACAGATATGTCTGTCCACTTTCATGTGGTGCCTTCATATCGTGCAGAACCATCTGTAAACCAGGCCCTGGTCTTCTCTTCCTCTGTTAATTGATCCATGGGCCATAGGTGCAGGCTGAGAGAAGGCAGTGCAGCAGGAGTGGGAACCATGGGCATTTGGGCCACTTCTTTATTTAACTTACTTTTGCCTTCAGGGCCTTCTTGGGACCAATCATGTACATACCAATTCCTTTTGATAGTGAATTGTTGCTGTGCATGCCCAACTTTATGACTTGGTAAGTCAGATAACACTCAGTTCATAATGGGCAGCTCAGGTTGCCTGAAAACCTGGTTGCCCATGGTCAAATGTTCAGGTTCTACTAGGGCCCAGTAGTAGGCCAAGAACTGTCTCGCAAAAGGAGAGTGATTATCTGCAGATGATGGCAGGGCTTTGCTCCAAAATCCTAAAGACTTGCAGTGCAATTCACCTATGGGGGCCTGCCAAAGGCTCCAAAGAGCATCCCTGTCTGCCATTACCTCTTCAAGAACCATTGGATCTATTGGATCATATAAATGAAGTGATAGAGTGGCTCGCATAGCATCCTGGATCTGTTACAGAGCTTTCTTTTGTCCTGGGATCCACTCAACATCCACTAGCAGCTTTTCAGGTCACCCTGTAAATGGGCCAGATAACACACCAAATAAGTAATACGTTACCTCCCAATTCCAAACAGGCCCACTAGGCATTGAGCCTCTTTCCTGGTTGTAGGAGAGACAGATGCAACAACTTATCTTTCAGCTTAAGTGAGATATCTTGACATGCCCCACACCACTGGACCTTAGAAATTTTACTGAGTAGAAGGCCTCTGAATTTTTGTCAGATTTATTTCCCACCCTCTGACATATGAATATCTTTTTCATCTGACATATGAATCGGGAATATGTGCTACTTTTTTCCTTTTAGGCCCAATCATTATAATGTCATCAGGGTAATGGACCAGTATATCTTGTGAAAAGGAAAAGCAATCAATATCTCTACAAACTAAATAATGACATAGGACTGGAAAGTTGATATATCCCTGAGATGGAACAGTGAAGGTGTATTTGCTTGCCTTGCTGGAAGAAAACTGCTTCCTGGGCTGCCTTTGGCAGTTGAATGACACAGCTTGACGTCAAGCACCCTGGGATCCAATTCCTTCCATTGCATTTAGGTTTTTCATTTGAGTGGCTGCAGTTTCCATTCCCACTATAAAGTCTGCCCTATGGACTGAGCTCTTTAAGGATGCTGAGGCTCCCCTCACAAATTTATTTCTCAAAGTACTGGTGAAAGATTTGTCCTATGGACCCTCCCAGGGTGGGTAAGTATGTCTTAAATGACAAATTTGCTCTAATATTCCAATCTCCTTAAACTTTTGATTTCCTTCCTCTATGTTAATGGAAGGGAGATTATTCATCTACAGTTTGCTCATGGTGAGCTATCTTTTGATTCATGTTTCAGCCAATCAACCAAATGGTTAGAGCCCTTTCCAAATCCCCAAGCCACTGTAACATTAAATGCAACATCTCTGCTTAGTGGGCCCATATCAAGAAATTTAGCTGGGCCCAACATTGTGTTGCTTCCACCATTATCTCTTGCCATTAATATTCATTTCCACATATGTTTCCAGATTTTGTTTCTACTAATTGGGAAAGTCAAGTAATTGTTTTGGGGTGTAGTACACCACCTCATGAGTCACACTTTGTAGCTCAACATTAGGGGCCTGTTGTCACTTTAGTTATAAGTCTAGAAGCAAAGAGTGGTAGTGGCAGTGGGTCCTGAGAAGAATTGGCATTGTCTTCCATGGCAACTGCTTCAGGGTAGGTAAAGACCATTACCGTCTCCTCAGCCCATGCACGGTTAACCCTCTAAGAAGGAGGTGAAAAGACTGATAACCATTGTGGGTGGGGAGGCTGTTTCCATTTCCAGGTGCTCGATGGATTGGATGATGTTCATCCACATTTGGGAGGGTGGATCTTCTTTACTCAGTATATTGGTTCAAATGTTAATCTTTTCCAGAAGTACCCTCAGAGACACACCAAGAAATAATATTTCGTCAGCTACCTAGGCATCCCTTAATGGAATCAAGTTGACACATAAAATTAGCCATTATGGTTTATTTATTCATTCATTCATCTGTTCACTTATTTTTAAATCAAGTCTTCCAGGAACCTATAAAATGCTCATGGGTGTAGTTAATATTGCAAAAGCATGATGTACCATATAGAATGTGCAATTTACAAAACTTATTTGACCACAGAATATTTTTTCATAGAATATATTATGGTACTATTGTTCTGTGATAAATACACTATTTTGAAGAACAAACAAAATACAGAATCATGTAATTCTTCTCTTTCTCTCATCTCATATCCAATACACAAGCACATCTTGTGGTATTTACTGTCAAAATATTAGCCTGGCACAGTGGCTCATGCCTGTAATCCCAGCACTTTGAGAAGCCAAGGTGGATGGATCACTTGAGGTCAGGAGTTTACGACAAGCCTGGCCAACAAGGTGAAACCCTGTCTCTACAAAAATACAAAAATTAGCTGGGAATTATGGCAGGTACTTGTAATCCCAGCTACTCAGGAGGCTGAGGTGGGAGAATTGCTTGAACCTGGGAGGCAGAGTTTGCACTGGGCCAAGATTGTGCCATTGCACCCCAGCCTGGGTGACAGAGACTCCATCTCTCTCTCTCTCTCTCTCTCTCATATATATATATATATTCCTGAATATGATCCTTTATGATCAATACTCTATATTTCTCACATCCTTCAGAGCTTTACGCACTGTCAGCTTCTCAGTCAATATAATATTTAAACATCCCCCCCAGCACATATCGTCCCATTCTCCCTCCTTTTATTTTTCAACATACCACTTATCTCTATCTAACAATAGTACTTTTTATTTCACTTTATTTTATTTATTTTATTTTGGGAGTACATACTAGGGGTATATATTTGTGCATACATGAGATATTTTGATATAGGCATGCAATGCAGAATAAATCACATCAAGGTAAATGGAGTATCTATCACCTCTTTCTTTCTCATTATCTCATACATTTATCCTCTGTGTTACAAACAATCCAACTGGTCATTCAGGAGCATATTGTTTAGTATCTGTGTATTTGTATAGTTTCCAAAATTCTTCTTGTTATTAATTCTAATTTTATTCAATTGTGATCAGAGATAATGCTTGATATTATTTCATTTTTTTGGAATTTTTAAGACTTGTTTTGTGACCTAATATATGGTCTATTCTTGAGAGTGATCCCTGTGTTGAGGAAAAGAATGTGTATCCAGCAGCTGTTGGATGAAATGTCCTGTAAATATCTATTAGGTCCATTTGCTTTATAGTGCAAATTAAGTCTGATGTTTCATTGTTGATTCTCTGTCTGGAAGATCTGTCCAATGCTGAAATTTGGATGTTGAAGTGTCCAGCTATTATTTTATTGATGTTTATCTCTCTCATTAGCTCTAATAATATTTGCTTTATATAACTGGGTGCTCCAGTGTTGTTATATCTTCTTGCTGAAATGACCCCTTTATCATTACATAATGACCTTCTTGGTCTTTTCTTATACTTTTTGTCTTGAAATCTATTTTGTCTGATATAAGTATAGCTATTCCTGCTCTTTTTTGGTTTCCATTGTCATGAATTATCTTTTTCCATCCTTTTATTCTCAGTCAATGTGTACCTTTACAGGTGAAGTGTGTTTCTTGCAGGCAACAGATCAATGGATCCTTTTTTTTCATTCATTCAGACATAGTATGTCTTTTGAATGGAGAGTTTAGGTTATTTACATTCAATGTTATTATTGATAAGAACTTACTCCTGCCATTTAATTATTTGTTTTCTGATCTTCTCTTCCTTCTTTCTGTCCTTCCTGTCTTCCTCTAGTAAAGGAGATTTTTCTCTGGTGATATGATTTAGTTTATTGCTTTTTGTTTTTTGTGTAACCATTGTAAGTGTTTTGGTTTGAGGTTACCATGAGGCTTGTACATATTATCTTATAACCCATTATTTTAACCTGATAGCAACTTAACACTGTTTGCATAAACATCAAACAAGGAAAAGGCAAAAAAAAAAAAAAAAAAAAAAAAAGAAACCAACTAATAGAAGCTCTATACCTTAACTTTGCACCCCTACTTTTAACCTTTGCTTCTATTTATATCTTATTGTACTTTCTTAGTCTTGAAAATTTGTTATAGTTATTATTTCTGATAGGTTCATCATTTAGTCTTTCTACTTAAGATGAGTAGTTTACACACCACGGTCAGAGTGTTATAATATTTTGTGTTTTTGTGTGTGCTTACTATTACCAGTGAGTTTTGTAGCTTTGGTTTTCTTTTTGCTCACTAACATTCTTTCTGACTGAAGTACTCCCTTTGACATTTCTTGTAGGACAGGTCTGGTGTTGATGAAATCCCTCAGCTTTTGTTTGCCTGGAAGTCTTCATGTTTGAAGGATATTTTAACTGGAAATACTATTCTAGGGTAAAAGTTTTTTCCCTTCAGCACTTTAAATAAATATGTCATGTCACTCTCTCGTGGCCTTTCAGGTTTCCCTGAAAAGTCTACTGCCAGACAGTTTGGTGCTCCATTACATGTTATTTTTTTCTCTTGCTACTTTTTGGATCTTTATTCTTGACCATTGGGAGTTTGATTATTAAATGCCTTGAAGTGGTCTTTTTTGGGTTAAATCTGCTTGGCATTCTATAATCTTTTTGTACTTGGATATTGATATCTTTTTGTAGGTTTGGAAAGTTCTCTATTATCCCTTTGAATAAACTTTCTACCACTATCTCTTTCTCTACCTCCTCTTTAAGACCAAATATCTCTTAGATTTGCCCTTTTGAGGCCATTTTCTAGATCCTGTAGGCATGCTTCATTGTCGTTTATTCTTTTTCCTTTTGTCTCCTCTGTGTATTTTCAAATAACCTGTCTTCAAGCTCATTATTTTTTCTGCTTGATCAATTCTGCTATCAAAAGACTCTGATGCATTCTTCAGTATGCCAATTGCGTTTTTTAACTCCAGACTTTCTGCTTATTTTTAAAAAATTATTTCAATCTCTTCGTTAAATTAGTCTGATAGAATTCTGAATTCCTTCTCTGTATTATCTTGAATTTCTTTGAGTTCTCTCATCATAGCTATTTTGATTTGTCTGTCTGAAAGATGATATATCTCTGTTTCTCCAGGATTGGTTCTAGGTACCTTATTTAGTTCATTTGATGATGTTATGTTCTTCTGGATGGTCTTGGTGCTTGTAGTTGTCTGTCTGTGTCTGGGTATTGAAGTTAGGTACTTATTGGAGTCTTTACAGTCTGGGCTGGTGTGTGCCCATCCTTCTTGGAAAGGCATTCCAGGTATTTGAAAAGACTTGAGTGTTGTAATCTAAGCTGTATCTGCATTAAGGGAAACCCAAAGCCCAGTAACACTGTGGTTCTTGCAGTTTCATAGAGGTACCATCATGATGGTCTTGGATAAAGTCTAAAAGAATTATCTGGATTGCCAGGTAGAGACTCTTGTTTTCTTCCCTTACATTTTCCCAGATAAACAGATTCTCTCTATTTTTTCTGAGCTGCCTGGATCGGGGTGAAGTGACACAAGCAGCCCTGTCACTACCACCACTGGGACTGTGCTGGGTCAGACCTGAAGTCAACACAGCATTGAGTTTTACCCAAAGCACACTGTATTTACTACTGGGCTAACACATAAGTTTGCTCAGGGTTGTGGGGCTCTACAATAAGCAGGTGGCAAAGCCAACCAGATTTGTGTCCTTCCCATCAGGGCAGCAAATAATCCTAGGCCCTGGGTGGGTCCAGAGGTGCCAGCTGGGAGCCAGGCATAGGATTCAAGGACCTTAGAAGTCTACCTTGTTTTCTACTGTACTGTAGCTGAGCTGGCACTCAAACCAAGAGACACAGTCCTTCCCACTCTTTCCTCTCCTTTCCACAGTCAGATGAGCCTCAACCCATAGCCACCATCACCACAGGCCCAAAAGGAATACTGTCAGACTACCACCGATATTTCCTTAAGGCCCAAGTGCTCTTCAGTCAGCTTGTGGTGAATGCTGCCTGGCCTGGGATTCATTCTTCAGGGAAATACATTCCATTCTGTCCCAGGGCAGGTACCAAAACACCATCCAAGAGCCAAGGCCTGGAATCAGGGACCCCAGAAGCCTCCTTGGTTCTCTATCCCACTGTGGCTTAGCTGGTACGTAAGATTCAAGACAAAGTCCTCTTAAGTTTTCTCTCTACTTTTCTCAAGCAGAAGGAGTCTGTCCTTGTAGCTACCACAGCTGATAATGTGCTGAGTCTCACCTGAAGCCAGCAAGTCTCACAGTCTCACCTAAGGCCTATGGCATACTACCTAGATATTGCTGCTGCTTACTCAGGGCCCAAGGGCTCTTTAGTCATGAAGTGTTGGGTCTTACCAGGATTGGGTCCTTTCCTTCAAGGCAGCAGGTTCCCTTCTGGCCCAGAGTGTGCCCAGAAATGTCATCTGGGAGCAAGGTCCTGGAAAGGGGTCCTCATGGCTCTGACTGGTTCTCTATCCTGTTGTGGTTATGCTGGTATCCAACATGCAAGACAAAGTCCTCTTTACTCTTCTCTGTCCTCTGTTCAGGCAGAAGGGAGGGTTGTCTTTTGGAGCCATGAGCTCTGCAGCCTGGGGTTGGGTGAAGGGTGGTACAAGCACTTCCTTAGTTGCCCTCACTGTTGTTTCAGTAGGTGTCATGCCCTCGAAGACCATGGGCTCTGAGCCCCATTCAGTATGAGGAATCACATAGGAGTGCTTGTGGCCTAGAGTGCCTTTCAAGTTTAGAGCTCCAGAGCACTTTAGCCTATGATGGTGAAGCTTGCTAGAACTCAAGTTCTAACCACTAAGATGAACAATTCTTCTGTGGCTAGGGCTGGTTTAAATATTCCCTCAGGGCAGGAATCAGCTTAGTTCAGCCAGGTTTTACTTTCTGCTGTGACAGGGCAGCACTGAGTTCAATGTAATATCTTACAATTGCTATGTTCTTCCTCTCCCAAGCACACAGAGTCTCTCTCTGCAGCACACAGCCACTGCCAGGAGATGACAGCAGAATGGCTTCAGCGACTCAAGACTGTCTGTCCTACCCTCTTCAGTGCCTCTTTCAGTGATACCAATTTAAAATCAGGTATTTTGAGTGTTTACCTGATTTTTTATTCTTATGAAGATGCTTTTTTTATAGGTCATTGTTAAATTGGTGTCCTTAATGGAGAGATAGTCAGTAGAGCCTTCTTTTCAGCCATGTTGCTCCACCCCTCCTAACATACTGTTTTATTTGCCTATTTATCTCATTATTGCCTCCCTCTTCCCGCTAGAATGTAAACTTCGTGAGGGATAGAGCTTTGTCCTCTTTCTTGCATATTTTTAGCATCGAGAAGTGTGCCAGAATATAATAGTTGCTAAACAGATATTTATTGAATAAATAAATAAGGTGGCTAACTTTAGTAAATGCTTACAGTAAGAGGACATGTGCCCCATAGTATCCTGCAAGGAACATTGGCTTTGAGCTTAGCCAGACCTGGATTTCTTTACAAGTTCTCCCGTTTACTTGCTATGAGACCTTGAATAAGTTGCTTAATAACTCTGTGTCTATTAAAAATGGGACTAATGATACATATCCTTAGGTTTATTTTAATTCTTCAGCAGTATATTAAATTACTTATGCTATGTAACAAGGATAATATTAAATGATAAAAAGGTATTTGAAGTACCTAGTGCATATCCAGCACAGTTCCTAGCATAATGCCCAGTATAATTCCTAGAAAATTACTATACTGAATAACTTTATCACTTTTCTTTCTCTTCTTCCTCCCAAATTTCACTTTCATCCTGAAGGTGAGTTTTCACTGAGTTATACTCATTCTATCTTGTGATATGCAGCTGATATTTATGAAGTTCTGTTAGGGTAAAGTCTGTGCATGTGCAAGTGATGTTTTTCCCTTTGTATGAATCAACCAGGCCTCAATCAGCTAGGTCATGCCAAGTATTGTTCATTAATTTATATAACCAATAGTCTCAGATGGATAGTTGCTACCAGGGAGAATTAGAAACAACAGTCCAGTGAGAATGGGAGCCCAAGAGATAAGATGTTTTCTGTAAACACCTTTTGATATGGTTTGGCTGTGTCCCCACCCAATTCTCAACTTGAATTGTATCTCCCAGAATTACCACGTGTTGTGGGAGGGACCCAGGGGTGGGTAATCAAATCTTGAGGGCCAGTCTTTTCCATGCTACTCTCATGATAGTGAATTAAATCTCATGAGATCTGATGGGTTTATCAGGGTTTTCCACTTTTGCTTCTTCCTAATTTTTTCTCTTGCCATCCTCATGTAAGAAGTGCCTTTCCCCTCCTGCCACGATTCTGAGACCTCCCCAGTCCATGTGGAACTGTAAGTCCAATTAAACCTCTTTTTCTTCCCAGTCTTGGGTATGTCTTTATCAGCAGTGTGAAAACAAACTATTACAGTAAACTGGTACTGGGAGTGGGGCATTGCTGAAAAGATATTTTAGCAAAGAGATTGGTAACATTTTGCCCCTGCCCTAGAGATTTGTGGGACTTTGAACTTGAGAGAGATGATTTGGGGTATCTGGCAGAAGGAACTTCTAAGCAGCAAAGCATTCAAAAGGTGACTCGTGTGCTGTTAAAAGCATTCCATTTCAAAAGGGAAACAGAGCATAAAAGTTCAGAAAATGTGCAGTCTGACAATGCAGTAGAAAAGAAAAACCCAGTTTTTGAGGAGAAATTCAAGCCAGCTGCAGAAATTTGCGTAAGTAGCAAGGAGCCTAATTTTAATCCCCAAGACCATGGGGAAAATGTCCCCAGGCCATGTCAGAGACCTTCATGGTAGCCCCTCCCATCACAGGCCTAGAGGCCCAGGAAAAAAAAGTGGTTTCATGGGCCAGGCCCAGAGTCCCCATGTTGTGTGCAACCTAGGGACTTGGTGCCCTGTGTCCCAGCCGCTCCAGCTATGACTGAAAGGGGCCAATGTAGAGCTTGGGCTGTGGCTTCAGAGTATGGAAGCCCCAAGCCTTGGAAGCTTCCACATGGTATTGAGCCTGCAGGTGCACAGAAGTCAAGAATTGGGATTTGGGAACCTCTGCCTAGATTTCAGAAGATGTATGGAAATGCCTGGATGTCCAGGCAAAAGTTTTCTGCAGGGACAGGGCCCTCATGGAGAACCTCTGCTAGGGCAGTGTGGAAGCGAAATGTGGGGCCGGCACCTCCATGCAGAGTCCCTACTGAGGCAACACCTAGTGGAGCTGTGAGAAGAGAGCCACCGTCTTCCAGACCCCAGAATGGTAGATGCACTGGCAGCTTGCACTGTGCACCTGGAAAAGTTGCAGACAATGCCAGCCCATGAAAGCAGCTGGGAGGGAGGCTGTATCCTGCAAAGCCACAGGGGCAGAGCTGCCCAAGACCATGGGAACCAACCTCTGGCATCAGCATGACCTGGATGTGAGAACTGGAGTCAAAAGAGATCATTTTGGAGCTTTAAAATTTGACTGCCCTGCTGCATTTTGGACTTGCATGGGCCCTGTAACCCCTTTGTTTCGGCCAATTTCTCCCATTTGGAATGGCTGTATTTACCCAATATCTGTACCCCCATTGTATCTAGGAAGTGTCTAGCTTGCTTTTTATTTTACGGGCTCATAGGAAGAAGGTACTTGTGTTATCTCAGATGAGACTTTGGACTGTGGACTTTTGGGTTAATGCTGAAATGAGTTAAGACTTTGGAGGACTGTTGGGAAGGCATGATTGGTTTTGAAATGTGAGGACATGAGATTTGGAGGGGTCAGGGTGGAATGATATGGTTTGGCTGTGTCCCCACCCAAATCTCAACTTGAGTTGTATCTCCCAGAATTCCCACGTGTTGTGGGAGGGACCCAGTGGGAGGTAATTGAATCATGGGGGCTGGTCTTCTCTGTGCTATTCTCGTGACAGTGAATTCAGTCTCATGAGATCTGATGGGTTTATCAGGGGTTTCTACTTTTGCTTCTTCTTAATTTTTTCTCTTGCTACCACCATGTAAGAAGTGCCTTTCCCCTCTGCCATGATTCGGAGGCCTCCCCAGCCATGTGGAACTGTAAGTTCAATTAAACCTCTTTTTCTTCCCAGTCTCAGGTATGTCTTTATCAGCAGCATGAAAACAAACTAATACTAACCTTTTGTGGAATTGCATTCAAAACCACATCCTGAACTGCATCAGACCATCAGTTTCATTACTTACAGTTACATTTCATTTTTGATCCAAATGTGTTAGCAATTTGACTGCTCACTCTGTTCATAAGATCTGACTCTGAATGACTTTTAGCTGTTTTAAAAAGTCAAATCCTCCCTCAGAGGATCAAGATTTGCCATAAGTGAGGATACTCATGACAGTTTTTCTTAGGCTCTGCAGCTAATCCCACTGAGTAATTTTAGAAATGTTTGTGCAGTAGCATTATCATTAAAATACATGTGTGACCACTTTTTGGAACAATGCTCATTTGGCTTTCTCAGTTCTGTTATGTTTGTGGAAAAATTGGTCTCAAGAGGTCATAGTCAAACCTTGGATATACTGTTTCATCACAATACTCTCAAATATATCTTTTTTTCTGGAGGCCCCTCTGACCTTCATTCACATAGTAGCTTCATTTATGTGACTAAAGCACTAGAATGAAAACCAACAGAAATGGTGTTTGCTGTTATTTTTATGGACTTAGGTCAGCTACTCAATTACTGTGACAGCAACCCTTCAATCTAGAGATGACGTTTAAAGAGATTGATCTCTAGAATGTAGAGTGGTTATGCCACTGCAAAGAAACATAACATTGACATCTTCATGTAAATACTGCTCTTCCTCCAAGTGTACCAATAGTCGCCCTAATCCATTCTCTCTATTCACCCACCCTATTTTTTATTCTTATACACATTTTATTTCTCCTCTTGTCATCTTGTATTAAGTTCTAAGTCCATATTTTCACAGTCCTCTTGTATAATGGGTAGAGATCAGGTGGTGGGATTCATGTGAAAATATCTCTACTTCCAAAAAAATAGTGACTGGAACAAAAGGAAAGAGATATTCTGGCCACTTGTGCCCACCCCTTTTACTTGGCAGGGCTTAATTTCTTGCTAATAACTCTTTAGTTTTTTTGTGCTAAAAAAGGTGAAAAGTTAGAAGCAGAGCTATCATTTCTCTTTTACCCCAGAAACACAGAACCTCATATCTCTTTACCTCATCCACATCTTCATAATTTCCTTTACTCCGAAATTTATCTTTATTGAATACTATAAGCAGAGACAAATTTATTTTGAAATGAGAGAAGCTTAATCATCAGGGTTTCTTACTTGAAATGACCGTCCCAAGACATTGTACTTAATTTTACATTTGTAATTTTGTTTTATTTTCCTAAAAGCGCTGTCCCCTCCAGTTTATATTAATAAGTTTTAGGCTCTAAAACAACCCAAATCCATCCTCAAATGTAATAATCTCTTCTATCTCTTCTACTTATTCCCTTTTGAAGATTTGCTGTAACCATTGCAATGCTTCTGTTGCCATTTCTTTTGTCCTTTACTCTGCTCAAGGCAAGATAGAGGCCAAATCCTATGTGACATGTGGGTTCTCCGAATGGTTTCTTTTACCCTATTCATTAGGGATTAGTCCTAGAGAATTGAGAAGTCTCTTTTTTTTTTTTTTGACTTCTAACAAGTATTATTTTATTTGCTTTTAATTCTGTGGGCATGCACTTTTTTTTTTTTAATTATTATTATACTTTAAGTTCTAGGGTACATGTACATAACGTGCAGGTTTGTTACATATGTATAAAAGTTTTCTTAGGAGTACAGCCATCAATGTCTTAAGAGACTTCTCATTCACTAAATAGAGAATTCACTAAATAGAGAATGAGAAGTCTCTTAAGACATTGATGGCTGTACTCCTAAGAAAACTTGGGAGGCATCAGACAGACTTGAATTCTACCAGTGCATTTACCAGTTTGACATTAGTTAACATTTGTGAGCCCTAATATTCTCATCGGCAAACTAGAAATAATAATATTTACTTTTCAGATTTGCTCTGAGGATTAATCCAAAAAATCAAGGTGAATGCACCTTACTCAAGTGCCTGGCACTTATTCTGTATCAACACTTTAAGATTCTACTTCCTTTTCCTTCAGCTGCCATAGCAGGACGCAGCTTTGTTCTGGCAGAGAGAATACTTACCATCTGCATTTTTTTGAATTTCCTCTGACTTATAAGAGCTACAAAAATGCATGTCATTAGCCTGAGAGGGCAAGTGATTTCCTAGGCAGGCACTGAGGGATGGAACTGCAGCTTTGTTTGAAAGAGTGGCAGCAGACAGAAAGGGCAGCAGCAGCAGCAGCAGCAGCAGCAGCAGCAGCTCTGTAAGCCACCCATCTTCAAGCTCTAGTCTGTTCAGCTCAGATAAGACAGTGTGCCTCTTCCTCCATATTCAGCATATTAAAAGTTTATTTCCCTCCTTTTTGTTTTCCATGCTATATTTGAAAAATGAGCATTTGTTCTTAAAATGTGAGAATAAATCTTTGATGGGGATGGAGGTGTAGCACAGCATTTTATTCAGTAAGTAAACACTTTTCAGATGTGTTCCTTAAATAATGACTTAAAAATCAGCAGAGACCCAAGGGTGATACAGGAAGCTATTAAGTCGGGATACTTGGGTTCTTTCTGTCTTTTCTGAGCACTTTTCTTTCAGAGTATTTGTTTATTTTGAGAAACTTAGCAGAATTACTTATAAGCATATTTTGAATATTAAGATCTTGAAAGATTATATCACTTCTTGGCTTAAAAATTAGGGAAATTAAACATCTCATTTTTCCTAGTAACCTTTTATTAGTAGAGTTTATTGCCATTTAACCTTAGGCAATAGTGGAAATTTATTGTTAATAATTCTTGGTAGATATATTGTACCTGTGATCTTATTGGGAATGTTTTATTCCCAAGTTATGTGGAGATTTGTCTGTTTTACATTTTATCTGTGTAGAAATATAATGAAATAAATATCAGGTTGAAAGTTAAGAGACCCTGTATTCTAATCTTAGCTGTATATCAATCAAGTATGTGGCTTCTAAGTGAGTCACTTCATTTTACACTGCAAATAATGAATCGGTGAAGCAAGAAGGTAACTCCTTATCTGTATATTGCATTTTATAGATAAATGAGATGATATATGTACTAATTGTGTGGGTTCAGTGGAAGATAGGTAAACTGGTAATAGTACTGTAACTTCTCATGTTAACAGTGATTGAAAGCATAATGTAGGTGGAGAGATTCGATATTTGAGAGAAAAAGAAAAGGTAGAGAAATGGCTGGTTAGCATGGACTTAAAATTCTGAATCAAGTTAGTTCACCACTTATCTGGTCTTTATTAATATATGTCTTGGTAGACAAGCCTTCACAAGATTATAAATTAATAATATGCCAGTTTTCATTGAGGATATATTTAAAAATAGCCAGTGGAGAAATTTTCCCCCAAGAACATTACCTCTTTGGTTCAACGTTTCTTATATAAAGAGCTTCATGACAAATTCTTCAAGAAGTTTAGTTTCAGACAAAAGCAAAAATACTTTATATCCAGATGAATTGGTAGCTTTAATCAAATAACAAACACTAACATAATCATATTTCCAATTTTGCTTTGACTATCAGGAAGCTTGCAGCTTAATGTAGTGATACATTATAGTAATTGTCCTCAGCCTAGTTCTCTCATATAGTTATCTATTCATATTTTTAAACAGGTAGATAGATAAGTAATATTTCTGTATAAATCTAGTGGTTCATTTACTAGCTAGGCCACAGTGTTTGGTTTGATTCTTATGTAGACAATTGAATATTGCTTCATTCAAACATAACCTTCATTGGCCCTAGCCCTGGATGACTGTATGCAAACTGGTTGCAAGGAAGAACTGTGGAAAAATCTAGAGTAATTAGAGCTAAGTAACACTTTACTAATACTATAAAACAGCTAAATCCATATGTTGGCAATGATATTGTAGGGTAATCAACTTTAGAAATGAATGATAACAATATTTTGTTATTCATACACATAAGGCAGGATGTATTTTGCCCTTGTTTATTGAGTAATGCTGATGGAACATTAAGCTCTTTATGTATTTATGTATTTATTTGAGACAGAGTCTCGCTCTGTTGCCAGGCTGGAGTGCAGTGGCATGATCTTGGTTAACTGCAATCTCTGCCTCCTGGGCTTAAATTATTGTTGTGCCTCAGCCACCCAAGTAGCTGGGATTACAGGCATGTGCCACTATGCTTGGCTAATTTTTATAATTTTAGTAGAGATCGGATTTCACCATGTTGGCCAAGCTGGTCTCATAGTCCTGGCCTCAAGTGATCCACTTGCCTCAGCCTCCCAAAATGCTGGGATCATGGGCATGAGCTACTGGGCCTGGATGAGATCTGAAATTACATTTTCTCATCCCATCCTATCATGGCATTGGAATGGAAAAATAAAAGTAAGTGTGTGCTATGTTTAGGCAAATGGGTCAGAGACAACCTTAGACTATTTTATGGTCCTTCATGATCCAGGAGCATAGGAATATATTACCTTGTACCCGTGAAAGTAGTGATAGAGAGATTAGTAGACTCCAGGAAGAAGATATTGATGGTTTCAAAAGTAGTACTGGTTGGCTACGAGGGCAATGGGATTTAAAATTTTCTATAGAATACATCAAACTTCTTATATTGATGCAGGACAATCAGCAGAAGGGTAGAAGAGAGGGTCTAATGAAGACTTGTTCGAGCTAGATGTTGAGATCAGATTTGGATTTAATATTTAAGAGAACCGAACCTCTTCCTGAATAGGGAAGGAAGGATTATCCCAGTGGGACAAGTTCCAGCTTCCAAAACAGTGGGACTCCTTTAGACCTAAAAAATTACATGTCTGTGAATTACCTGAGGCATTACCTGAGGCATAAATTACATGTCTATGAATTACCTGAGGCATCTGCAGAAAGGCCTAATGAGCCACATAGCAAGGCAAGGATAGAAGAGAAATATTTCTAATACAGTTCCTAAAAGATTAAGGAAATGCAAGCACACTGCTTTTTGCATTCTCACATTCCTGGGATGATCTTACCATTGAAGAAAACCCAGAGCTGGTAATGCAGAAACTAAGGAATAACAACTTATCTTCCAAGGATCAGGCCTCATTCAGCAACAATTTTCCTTTTTGAAAAAAACTGCCAGGGCTGGAAGACTAGATAAAACTACTGAGAAAGAATAAAATATGACAGGGGATTCAGGTTGGGGAACCAGTCTACACAAGCTACAGTGTTCAAGTTAAGTTGCTCACTCTTGCCCTGTTTAGGTGAGTTCTATCAAAGGTGGACTCTAGTTCAGAGATTGCTCTGATTGGACAATGAGCCAACATTCCCAGAGTGAGGGTAGAAGGAGATCCAGTATTGAGATGAAAGGGGAAACATTCAGGAAAAATTGACATTTTGTAGGAAGAAATTCAGGACGGAGATCCAGTTTCTACCTGCTTTGGGTACAGATTATATGTGTGTGTTTTTGCGTAGGCAGGATCAGCCAGATGAGAAGTAAATTTCCTTCATGGAGGTACAAATATTTACTAGGCAGATTAGGGAATAAAGATAATATTTTGAAATATTAATGAGGAGAGTTTATTCCCTAATATGGTTTGGCTGTGTGTCCCCATCCAAATCTCATCTCGAATTATAATCCCCACTTATTGAGGGAGGGAAGTGATTGGATCACGGGGTGTGTTTCCCCCATGCTGTTCTTGTGATAGTGAGTGAGTTCTCATGAGATCTGATGGATTTATAAGGGGCTCTTTCCTCTTTACTCACTTCTCTCTCCTGCCACCTTGTAAAGAAGGTCCCTATATTCCCTTCCTCCATGATTGTGTTTCCTGAGGGCTCTCCAGCCATGCAGAACTGTGAGTCAATAAAGCCTCTTTCCTTTATAAATTACCCAGTCTCAGGTATTTCTTTTTTTATTATTATTATACTTTAAGTTCTAAGATAGCAACCTAATGTGCAGGTTTGCTACATAGGTATACACGTGCCATGGTGGTTTGCTGCACCCATCAACCCGTCATCTACATTAGGTATTTCTCCTGATGCTATCCCTCCCCTAGCACCCAACCCCCAGACAGGCCCCAGTGTGTGATGTTCCCTGCCCTGTGTCCATGTGTTCTCATTGTTCAACTCCCACTTATGAGTGAGACATGCAGTGTTTGGTTTTGTGTTCCTGTGTTAGTTTGCTGAGAATGATGGCTTCCAGCTTCATCCATGTCCCTGCAAAGGACACGAACTCATCCTTTTTTGTGGCTGCATAGTATCCCATGGTGTGTATGTGCCACATTTTCTTTATCCAGTCTATCATTCATGGGCATTTGGGTTGGTTCCAAGTCTTGCTATTGTGAACAGTGCTGCAATAAACATATGTGTGCATGTGTCTTTATAATAGAATGATTTCTAATCCTTTGGGTATATATCCAGTAATAGGATGGCTGGGTCAAAGGGTATTTCAGGTTCTAGATCCTTGTGAATCGCCACACTGTCTTCCACAATGGTTGAACTAATTTATACTCCCACCAACAATGTAAAAGTGTTCCTATTCCTCCACATCCTCTCCAGCATCTGTTGTTTCCTGACTTTTTAATATCTCCATTCAAACTGCTGTGAGATGGTATCTCATTGTGGTTTTGATTTACATTTCTCTAATGACCAGTGATGATGAGGTGTTTTTTCATGTGTTTGTTGGCTGCATAAATGTCTTCTTTTGAGTAGTGTGTGTTCATATCCTTTGCCCACTTTTTGATGGGGTTGTTTTTTCTTGAAAATTTGTTTAAATTATTTGCCTATTCTGGATATCAGCCCTTTGTCAGATGGATAGATTGCAAAAAGAATTTCCCATTCTGTAGGTTGCCTGGTTACTCTGATGATAGTTTCTTTTGCTGTGCAGAAGCTCTTTAGTTTAACTAGATCCCATTTGTCAATTTTGGCTTTTGTTGCTGTTGCTTTTGGTGTTTTATTCATTAAGTCTTTGCTCATGCCTATGTCCTGAATGGTATTGCCTAGGTTTTCTTCTAGGGTTTTCATGGTTTTAGGTCTTACATTTAAGTCTTTAATCCATCCTGAGTTAATTTTTGTATAAGTTTTAAGGAAGGGGTCCAGTTTCAGTTTTCTGCATATGGCTAGCCAGTTTTCCCAACACCATTTATTAAATATGGAATCCTTTCTCCATTGCTTATTTTTGTCAGGCTTGTCAAAGATCAGATGGTTGTAGATGTGTGGTGGTATTTCTGAGGCCTCTGTTCTGTTCCATTGGTCTATGTATCTGCTTTGGTACTGGTAGCATGCTGTTTTGGTTACTATAGCCCTGTAGTATAGTTTGAAGTCAGGTAGTGTGATGCCTCCAGTTTTGTTCTTTTGCTTAGGATTGTCTTGGCTATATGGGCTGTTTTTTGGTTTCACATGATATTTAAAGTATATTTTTTCTAATTTTGTGAAGAAAGTCAATGGTAGACTGATGAGGATAGTGTTGAACCTGTAAATTACTTATGGCAGAATGGCCATTTTCATGATATTGATTCTTCCTATTCATGAGCATGAAATGTTTTTCCATTTGTTTGTGTCCTCTCTTATTTTCTTGAGCAGTGGTTTGTAGTTCTCCTTGAAGAGGTCCTTCACATCCCTTGTAAGTTGTATTCCTAGGTATTTTATTCTCTTTGTAGCAGTTGTGAATGGGAATTCACTCATGATTTGGCTCTCTGTCCATCTATTATTGGTGTATAAGAATGCTTGTGATTTTTGCACGTTGGTTTTGTATCCTGAGACTTTGCTGATGTGGCTTATCAGGTTGAGATTTTGGGCTGAGACAATGGGGTTTTCTAAATATAGAATCATGTCGTCTGCAAACAGAGGCAATTTGACTTCCTCTCTTCCTATTTAAATACCTTTTATATCTTTCTCTTGCCTGATTGCCCTGGCCAGAACTTCCAATACTATGTTGAATAGGAGTGGTGAGAGAGGGCATCCTTGTCTTGTGCTGGTTTTCAAAGGGAATGCTTCCAGCTTTTGCCCATTCAGTATGATATTGGCTGTGGGTTTGTCATAAATAGCTCTTATTATTTTGAGACGTTCCATCAATACCTAGTTTATTGAGAATTTTTAGCATGAAGGGCTGTTGAATTTTATTGAAAGCCTTTTCTACATCTATTGACATAATAATGTGTTTTTTAAAATTGGTTCTGTTAATGTGATGGATTATGTTTATTGATTTGCGTATGTTGAACCAGACTTGCATCCCAGGGATAAAGCTGACTTGATCATGGTGAATAAGCTTTTGGATGTGCTGCTGGGTTTGGTTTGCCAGTATTTTATTGAGGATTTTCGCATTGATGTTCATCAGGGATATTGGCCTGAAATTTTCTTTTCTTGTTGTGTCTCTGTCAGGTTTTGGTATCAGGATGGTGCTGGCCTCATAAAATGAGTTAGGGAGGAGTCCCTCTTTTTCTATTGTTTGGAATAGTTTCAGAAGGGATAGTATCAGCTCCTCTTTGTACCTCTGGTACAATTCAGCTGTGAATCCATCTGGTCCTGGGCTTTTCTTTGGTTGTTTGGCTATTAATTACTGCCTCAATTTCAGAACTTGTTATTGGTCTATTCAGGGATTTGACTTCTTCCTGGTTTAGTCTTGGGAGGGTGTATGTGTCCAGGAATTTATCCATTTCTTCTAGATTTTCTAGTTTATTTGCATAGAGGTGTTTATAGTATTCTCTGATGGTAGTTTGTATTTCTGTGGGATCAGTGGTGCTCTCCCCTTTATCATTTTTTATTGTGTCTATTTGTTTATTCTCTGTTTTCTTCTTTATTAGTCTGGCTAGTGGTCTATTTTGTTAATCTTTTCAAAGAACAACATCCTGAATTCGTTGATTTTTTGAAGGGTTTTTTGTGTCTCTATCTCCTTTAGTTCTGCTTTAATCTTGGTTATTTCTTGTCTTCTGCTAGCTTTTGAATTTGTTTGCTCTTGCTTCTCTAGTTCTTTCAATTGTGATGTTAGGGTGTCGATTTTAGATCTTTCCCACTTTCTTTTGTGGGAATTTAGTGCTATAAATTTCCCTCTAAACACTGCTTTAGCTGTTTCCCAGAGATTATGGTACATTGTGTCTTTGTTCTCGTTGGTTTCAAAGAACTTATTCATCTCTGCCTTAATTTCGTTATTTACCCAGTAGTCATTCAGGAGCAGGTTGTTCAGTTTCCATGTAGTTGTGCAGTTTTGAGTGAGTTTCTTAATCCTAAGCTCCAATTTGATTACCCTGTGGTCTGAGAGACTGTTTGTTAGGATTTCAGTCTTTTGCATTTGCTGGGGAGTGTTTTACCTCCATTTATGTGGTCATTTTAGAATAGGTGTGATGTGGTGCTGAGAAGAATGTATATTCTGTTGATTTGGAGTGGAGAGTTCTGTAGATGTCTATTAGGTCCACTTGGTCTAGAGCTGACTTCAAGTCCTGAATATCCTTGTTTATTTTCTGTCTTGTTGATATGTCTAATATTGACACTGTGGTGTGAAAATCTCATACTATTATTGTGCGGGAGTCTAAGTCTCTTTGTAAGTCTCTAAGGATTTGCTTTATTAATCTGGGTGCTCCTGTATTGGGTGCATATATATTTAGGATAGTTAGCTCTTCTTGTTGCATTGATCCCTTTACCATTATGTAATGCCCTTCTTTGTCTTTTTTGATCTTTGTTGGTTTAAAGTCTATTTTATCAGAGACTAGGATTGCAACTCCTGCTTTTTTTTTTTTGTATTCCATTTGCTTCATAAATATTCCTCCATCCCTCTATTTTGAGCCCATGTGTTTCTTCGCACATGAGATGGGTCTCCTGACTACACCACAATGATGGGTCTTGACTCTTTATCCAGTTTGCTAGTCTGTGTCTTTTAATTGTGGCATTTAGCCCATTTACATTAAAGGTTAATATTGTTATGTGTGAATTTGATCGTGTCATTATGATGCTAGCTGGTTATTTTGCCTGCTAGTTGATACAGTTTCTTCATTGTGTGGATGGTCTTTACAATTTGGTATTCTCCTGCAGTGGCCTGTACCAGTTTTTCCTTTCCATGTTTAGTTCTTCATTCAGAAGCTCTTGTAAGGCAGTCCTGTGTGGTGACAGAATCTTTCAGCATGTACTTGTCTGTAAAGGATTTTATTTCTCCTTTGCTTATGAAACTTAGTTTGGACGGATATGAAATTCTTGGTTGAAAATTCTTTTCTTTAAGAATGTTGAATATTGGCTCCCACTCTCTTCTGGCTTGTAGGATTTCTGCAGAGAGATCCGCTGTTAGTCTGATGGGCTTCCCTTTGTGGGTAACACGACTTTTCTCTCTGGCTGCCCTTAACATATTTTTCTTCATTTCACCCTTGGTGAATCTGATGATTATGTGTCTTTTGGTTATTCTTTTTGAGGATTATCTTTGTGATGTTCTGTGTATTTCCTGAATTTGAATGTTGGCCTGTCTTGCTAGGCTGGGGATGTTCTCCTGGAAAATATTCTAAAAAAATTTTCCAATTTGGTTCCATTCTCCCCATCACTTTCAGGTATACCAAGCAAACATAGGTTTGATCTTTTCACATAGTCTCATATTTCTTGGAGGCTTTGTTCATTACTTTTCATTCTTCTTCCTCTAATCTTGTCTTCATGCTTTATTTCATTAGGTTGATCTTCAATCTCTGACATCCTTTCTTCCGCTTGATCAATTTGGCTATTGATACTTGTATATGCTTCACAAAGTTCTTGTGCTGTGTTTTTCAGCTCCATTAGTTCATTTATGTTGTTCTCTAAACTGGTTATTCTAGTTAGCAATTTCTCTAACCCTTTTTCAAGGTTCTTAGCTTCATTGCATTGGGCTAGAACATGCTCCTTTAGTTCAGAGGAGTTTGTTATTACTCACCTTCTGGAGCTTACTTCTGTCAATTTATCAAACTCAGTCTCCATCCAGTTTTGTTCCCTTGCTGGCGAGGAATTGTGATCCTTAGAAGGAGAAGTAGACCTTCTGGTTTTTTGAATTTTCAGCCTTTTTAAGCTGGTTTTTCCTTATCTTCGTGGATTTATCTATCTTTGGTCTTTGATGTTGGTGACCTTTGGATGGGGTTTTCATGTGGACGTCCTTTTTGTTGATGTTGATGCTATTCCTTTCTCTTTGTTAGTTTTCTTTCTAACAATCAGGTCCCTCTGCTGCAGGCCTCCTGGAGTTTGGAAGTCCACTCCAGACCCTGTTTGCCTGGGTGTCACCAGTGGAGGCTGCAGAACAGCAAAGATTGCTGCCTGTTCCTTCCTCTGGAAGCTTTGTCCCAGAGGGGCACCTGCCAGATGCCAACTGGAGCTCTCCTGTATGAGGTGTCTGTCAATCCCTGCTGGGAGGTGTCTCCCAGTCAGTAGGCACTAGCGTCAGGGACCCACTTAAGGTGGCAGTCTGTCCCTTTGCAGAGCTTGAGCACTGTGCTGGGAGATCCACTGCTGTCTTCAGAGTCGGTAGGCAGGAAGATTTAAGTCTGCTGAGGCTGTGCCCACAGCTGCCCCCTACCCCAGGTGCTCTGTCCCAGGGAGATGGGAGATTTATTTATAAGCCCCTGACTGGGGCTGCTGCCTTTCTTTCTGAGATGTCCTGCCCAGAGAGGAGGAAGCTAGAGAGGCAGTCTGGTTATAGTGGCTTTGCTGACATGCGGTGAGCTCTGCCCAGTTCAAACTTCCTGACAGCTTTGTTTACACTGTGATTGGAAAACCACCTACTCAAGCCTCAGTAATGACAGACACTCCTCCTCCCATCAACCTCAAGCATCCCAGGTCGACTTCAGACTGCTGTGCTGGCAGCAAGAATTTCAAGCCACTGGATCTTAGCTTGCTAGGTTCCATGGCCATGGGATCCACTGAGCTAGGCCACTTTTCTTCCTGGCTTCAGCACCCTTTCCAGGGGAGTGAACAGTTCTGTCTCGCTGGCTTTCCAGTTGTCACTGGGGTACAAAAACAAACAAACAAACAAACACTCCTGCAGCTAGCTCAGTGTCTGCCCAAATAGCTGCCCAGTTTTGTGCTTGAATCCCAAGGTGCTGATGGCATAGGCACCCTAGAGAATCTCCTGGTATGCAGGTTGTGGAGACCATGGGAAAAGTATAGTATCTGGGCCAGAGTGCACCATTCCTCATGACACAGTCCCTTACGGCTTCCCTTGGCTAGGGGAGGGAGTTCTCTGACTCCTTGTTCTTCCTAGGTGAGGCGACGCCCCATCCTACTTCCTCTTGCCTTCTGTGGGCTGCACCCACTGTCTAACCAGTTCCAATGAGATGAGCTGGATACCTCAGTTGGAAATGCAGAAATCACTCACTTTCTGCGTTGATTGCAGACCAGAGCTGTTCCTATTTGGCCATCTTGCCAGCCACCAGGTATTTCTTTATAGCAGTGTGACAATGGACTAATACAGTAAATTGGTACAGAGGTAGGGGGGCACTGCTATAAAGATTTCGTGTTGAAAATGTGAAAGTGACATTAGACCTGGGTAACAGGCAGAGGTTGGAACAGTTTGGAGGGCTCAGAAAAAGATGGGAAGATGTGGGAAAGTAGAGATTTGTTGAATGGTTTTGGCTAAAATGCTGATAGTGATATGGCCAATGAAGTCCAGGCTGAGGTGGTCTCACATGGAGATGAGGAACTTCTTGGGAACTGGAGAAAAGGTGACTATTGATATGCTTTAGCAAAGAGACTGGTAACATTTTGCCCCTACCCTAGGTATCTCTGGAACTTTGAACTTGAGAGAGATAATTTAGGGTATCTAACAGAAGAAATTTCTGAGTGGCAAAGCATTCAAGAGGAAGCAGCGCATAATAGTTTGGTAAATTTGCAGCCTGAGGATGTGATAGAAAAGAAAAATCCATTTTCTGGAGAGAAATTCAAGCCCACTTCAAACATTGCATAAGTAACGAGAAGTTGAATGTTAATCACCTTGTCAACAGGGAAAATGTCTCCAGGGTATGTCAGAGACCCTTACAGCAGCCCCTCCCATCACAGGCTTAGAGGCCTAGGAGGGAAAAATGATTTTGTGGACTGGGTCCAACCCCACCGTCCCCACTCTGTGCAGCCTTGGGACATGGTGTCCTGCATGCCAGCTGCTTCAGCTACAGCCATGGCTGAAAGGGACCAAGCTACAGTTTGGGCCATTGCTTCAGATGGTAGAAGCTCCAAGCTTTGTTGGCTTACACATAGTGTTGAGTCTGTGGGTGCACTTCTGTCATGAATTGAGGTTTGGGAACATCCTCCTAGGTTTCAGGGGATGTATGGAAATGCCTGAATGTCTAGACAGAAGTTTGCTGCAGGGGCAGAGCCCTCATGGAGAACCTCTGCTGGGGCAGTGCAGAAGGGAAATGTGGGGTCAGAGCTCCCATGCAGAGTCCCTACTGGGGCACTGCCCAGTGGAGCTGCGAGAAGAGGGCCACCATCTTCCAGACCTCAGGATGATAGATCCACTTACAGCTTGCACCATGTGCCTGGAAAAGCCACAGTCATTCAACACCTGCCTGTGAAAGCAGCCAGAAGCAGACCTGTACCCTGCAAATCCACAGGGGCGGAGCTGCCCAAGGCCATGGGAGCCGCCCACCTCTTGCATCAGCATGACCTGGATATAAGACGTGGAGTCAAAGGAGATCATTTTGGAACTTTAAGGTTTAATGACTGCCCTATTGGATTTCAGACTTGTATGGGGTCTGTAGTCCCCTTGTTTTGGCCAATTTCTCCCATTTGAGATAGGTGTATTTACCCAATGACTGTACCTCCATTGTATCCAGGAAGTAACTAACTTGCTTTTGGTTTTACAGGCTCATAGGTACAAGGGACTTGCCTTGTCTCAGATGAAACTTTGGATTTGAACACCTGGGTTAATGCTGGAATGGGTTAAGACTTTTGGTGACTGTTGGAAGGACATGATTGTGTTTTTATATGTGAGGACATGAGATTTTGGAGGAACCAGGGGGCAGAATGATATAATTTGGCACTGCGTCCCCACTCAAATCTCACCTTGAATTGTAATAATTCCCATGTGTCAAGGGTGAGACCAGGTGGAGGTAATGGAATTATGTGGGAGGTTCCTCCATGCTGTTCTCATGATAGTGAGTGAGTTCTCATGAGATCTGATGGTTTTATAAGGGGCTCTTTCCCCGACCTTGTGAACAAGGTGCCTTCCTTCCCTTCCACCACGATTGCAAGTTTCCTGAGGCCTCCCCAGACACATGGAACTGTGAGTCAATTAAGCTTCTTTCCTTTATAATTACCCAGTCTCAGGTATTTCTTCATAGCAGTGTGAGAATGGATGAATGCATTCCCCTTTATATGTCCTTGTTATTTTAGCCCTTTCTCTTTACCACTAACTTCCAAATAAGCATAGAAAACACATTATAAGTGACAACACTAGAGGTCAGAGCAAGACTTCCTGCTTGTGAAAGTAGGTAAGATTTCATTGACATGGAAGAGAATGCTGGAGGGGAAAGCAAAGATAGTTTGTGGATGGAGGGTTAGATCCTTTACGTATTTATATAGATGTAGAGGTGCATCTACTTAATGAAGGTCTCAATATTTGGCATTGCTTGTGGAATATTGATTCAAATTGAAACCTATTTTCCAAGAATCTTCAACTTCCTGATATTTATTAACTCTTAACACAGCATAAAAATGAGGGAGCAATTTCACACAAAAGTTGCCAGATATAAGAATAAAGGAACAAGATAGAATATAGAGTCACAATGAGATTAAATTGATAATAGTAGATTTTTTTTTGTATTTACAGTGTAAATTAGGTTCTATGGCAGAGAAAAAGTATGCTATAGAAAGTCCATCTTAATGGAACTTATAATTTTTTAGGATATAAGATAGAGGACTAATACATATAACATTAATAAATTCTATGTGACTGTAAATGTTAAAGTGGCAGCATCAATCCAACAATGCTCTAAATTCTCTAGGAGGCCAAATTGGGAAAAGATCACTGTTGATAAGGAAGATTGAAAATTGCTTCACAATGCATAGTCTTTGGAATCAAATATATCTTATTTTAATCTTGGCTCTATACTTACTATTTAAGTAATCTTAGGCATCTTAAATAACCTCACTGAGCCTCATCCTTATCTTTTGTAAAGCGGGGATGATAGTAGTGCCTACTTCATTGGGTTTGTTGTGAGGATTTTATAAAATAATGCATGTTAAACAGCAAACACAATGGTTGTTACATAGTAAAGGTTCTTTAAATATAGATGTTAAGGAGTGGGTAGGACATGAGAAAGTTTTTGAAAGAGTTTCATAGGTAAAAAAATGGAAGAAGGCATCTCATATCAAGGTAAAAGATGAGCTCTGCTACAGAAGTAGGAATGGCTTATTATTATTATTTTTTGAGACAGAGTCTTGGTCTGTTGCCCAGGCTGGAGTGCAGTGGTGTGATCTTGGCTCACTGCAGCCTGGACCTCCTTGGCTCAGGTGACCCTCCCACCTTAGCCTTCCAAGTAGCTGGGACTACAGGCACAAGCCACCATGCCTGGCTAAGTTTCTAATTTTTTGAAGAGACTGAGGCCTCACTAAGATGCCCAGCATGGTCTTGAATTCCTGGGCTCCAGCAGTCCTCCTGTCTCAGCATTTCAATGCTGAGACATTGTCATCTCACTGAAAGGACAGAAGTGCTAGAATTAGAGGTGTGAACCACTGTGCCCAGACCAGGGATGGCTTATTTAGGGGACAATTACATGGATACTAGTAGAACTAGAACATTCTCTCAGGAGAATTAGATTTCAAATGTACATTAGAATGGTAGAAATCACAGTAAGGAGCCATAGTAAGTTTCCTTGAGATGTTAGGGCAAAAAGTCAGAAAAAGCTTACCATTTGAGCATCAGACTAATTCAGTTCGGCACCTATTGATAGGATTATTTATGGACTTGATGTACAGATACCATTTGTTACCGAAGAGTTTTAGAAAACACATTAGTCTAATCAAGAGCTCCCCAATTTCTCTCAGACTAAACAAGGTAATCAGAGTATATCTGTAGATTGAATTTGTAACTAAAGAAAACTACACCCTAATTAAAGAAATAATTTTCTCAATGAAAGGACAGAAGTGCTGAGATTTGTATGGGGTCCTCTAGAATGCTAGAAGAATAATGAGAAGTCATGGAAAGTTTGAGAATGGATGAATAACAAATAATTGTTTTGATAGCTTAGCCAGGGGTAGTGGGAAAAATGAGCTGGACGAACAAAACATTGCAGTCAGGGAGAGGAATAAGAGGGCAATAATTCTTAACATTTGTGTTAACCCAATTTGCAAATACACTTTGACATCACTTGTTCTGAAAAATATTGTAAAGTATAACTTAACAATTTAATGACCAATTTAGAATCTTAATTCTTCTATAAATATAAGCCTGGGTCATTTGTGAAACTTCATTTTTCTGGCTAAGGGCCACTAACTTATTTCTGATTACATTTTTGTGAAATAAATGTGTATCTTCAGTTGAAAAATACTATTAAAACTATTACCCATATACCCACCATTAAGTTTAAGACGTAGATTGTTACCAGAACCTTAGAAACACCTGTACATCCCCGTGCCAATTGTGACCCTTTCCTGGAGGTAGCCATTACCCTGATTAATAAAAGTTCTCTTGATTATAATTATTGTTTATTACCTATGTATTTGCAAAGACATGTTACTTTTCTTATTTCAGTACTTTATAGAAATATAATCATACTCTTGTGTTATTTGCTTTGTTTTCTCAACTTTATAATTTGTAAATTTTCACCAATGTTAATATGCACAGCTGTAGTTCATTTATTTTTACAGCTGTATGCTATTCCATTATGTGACTATACGTAACTTCGTTAGCCAGTCTACTATGGTTAGACATTTGGTCGTTTCAAGTATTTTTTTTTCCTATGATGACAATAAGTCTGTACCAACCTCAGTTTGTATGTCATACTTCAGATCTGTTAGTTTCTCTTCCCCAACCCTTCCCTACTTCTGTGCTTCCCTAGGGACAGCTCACACTGTTTTTGTGATCATAAAACCTAGGGGCTGTTTTTATATACCACAGACTAAGCAGCACACTTGTGTGGCACTAACTGGCAAGAAGAGGCTATCATGCTGTGTACCAACTGGACTACATCATGAGGGCTCTGGCTTCCATATTGATTACTTGAAAGAACCAGGTGACACAACATGGGGACGGCTGCAGCCAATTACCTGTAGAACAGTCTTACACCAAGATGACATGAGAGAGAGGAAGGAAATAACAGATACGTTGATCTCTCTTTGTCTCGCTCTCTCTTCCAACAATTTTTAAGATGAGGTAGTTTCATATAGCCTCTTTGAAGACGCTACATGAGACTGAACAATGTATCAATGTTTGTTGAAAAGCTATGGCCAGCTCATGAATGTATTTGCACTCCCATCTTTCTTACCTCGCTTTAATTTTTTAAATTGCTGCTATTACCCCATTTTATTATATTTTATTATTTATTATTTTAGAACATTTTTGTGGGTACACAGTAGGTATATATATTTAAGGGGTATATGAAATATTTTGATACAGGCATGCAATGTGAAATAATAACATCATGGAGAATGGGGTATCCATCCCCTCAAGCATTTTTCCTTTGAGTTACAAACAATCCAATCACACTCTTTAAGTTACTGTAAAATGTTTAGTTATTATTGACTATAGTTACCCTATTGTAACTATCAAATAGAAGGTCTTATTCATTCTATATTTTTGTTTCCATTAACCATCCCAAACTTTCCCCCGCCCAGGCCCCCACTACCCTTCCCAGCCTCTGGTAACCATCCTTCTACTCTCTGTGTTCATTAATTCAATTGTTTTAATTTTTAGATCCCACATATAAGTGAGAACATGTGATGTTTGTCTTTCTGTATCTGGCTTATTTTACCTCATATAATGATCTTCAGTTCTATCCATGTTCTTGCAAATGACTGAATCTCAATCTTTCTTATGGCTGAATAGCACTCTGTTGTGTATATGTACCACATTTTCTTTATCCATTTATCTGTTGATGGATGCTTAGGTTGCTCCCAAATCTTAGCTATTGTAAAAAAAGTGCTGTAACAAATATGAGAGTGGAGATATTTCTTTAATATAATACTTTTCTTTCTTTTGGGTATTTACCCAGCAGTGGGATTGCTGGGTAGTATGATAGCTCAATTTTTAGTTTTTAGAGGACCCTCCAAGCTATTCTCCGTAGGGGTTGTATTAAGTGAATTTCCCACAAGCAGTGTACAAATGTTCCACTTTCTCCACATCCTCGCCAGCATTTGTTACTACCTGTCATTTGCATATAAGCCATTTTAACTGGGGTGAGATGATATCTCATTGTAGTTTTGATTTGCATTTCTCTGATGATTAATGATGTTGAGCACCTTTTCATATGCCTGTTTGCCATTTGTATGTCTTTTCTGGAAAAATGTCTATTGAGAACTTTTGCGCATTTATTGATTGATTTATTAGATTTTATCCCATAAAGTTGTTTGAGTTCCTTATATATTCTGGTTATTAATCCCTTGTCAGATGGGTACTTTGCCAATATTTTCTCCCATTCTGTGGGTTGTCTCTTCACTTTGTTGATTGTTTCCTTTGCTCTGCAGAAGCTTTTTAACCTGATGTGATCTCATTTGTGCATTTTTGCTTTGGTTGCCTGACTTGTGCAGTATGGCTCAATAAATCTTTGCCTAGACCAGTGTCCTCAAGATTTTCCCCAATGTTTTCTTGTAGCAGTTTCATAGTTTGAGGTCTTACATTTAAGTCTTTAATTCATTTTAATTTGGTTTTTGTATTTTATCTATGTGTCTGTTTTTTTGCTGATGCCATATTGTTTTCATTACTATAGTAGATTTTTGTATTCTTGGCCCCTTTGTTGAAAACAAGTTCACTATAAGTATGTGTATTTGTTTCTAGGTTCTCTGTTCTGTTCCATTGGTGTATGTATCTGTTTTTATGCCAGTACCATGCTATTTTGGTTGCTATAGCTCTGTAGTATAATTTGAAGTCAAGTAATGTGATTTCTCCAGTTTTGTTTTTTTCACTTAAGATAGTGTTGGCTATTATGGGTCTTCTGTGGTTTCATATAAATTTTATAATTTTTTTTTGTTTCTCTTAAGGCTGTCATTTGTATTTTGATAGAGATTGCATTGAATCTGTACATTGTTTTGAGTATGAACATTTTAACAATATTGAATCTTCCAATCCGTGAACATGAACTTTTTCCATTTTTTTGGTGTCCCCTTCAATTTCTTTCATCAGTGTTTTGTAGTTTTCATTATAGAGATCTTTTACTTCTTTGGGTAAGCTAATTCCTAGGTATTTAATTTTATGTGTGGCTATTCTAAATAGCACTACTTTTTATTTTTTTGTTTATTTTTATTTTATTTTTGAGATGGAGTCGCCTTCTGTTGCCAAGGCTGGAGTGCAGTGGTGTAATCTCGGTTCACTGCAACCTCCACACCCCTGGTTCAAGCGATTCTCCTGCCTCAGCCTCCCAAGTAGCTGGGATTGCAGGTGTGCACCACCACACCTGGCTAATTTTTTTGTGTTTTTAGTAGAGATGGGGTTTTGCCATGTTGGCCAGTCTCAAACTCCTGACCTCATGTGATCCACCTGCCTCAGCCTCCCAAAGTGCTGGGATTAGCCATCATGCCCAGCCTTTCATTTCTTTTTCATGTTGTTCACTGTTGGCATATAGAAATGTTACTAAATTTTTTATGTTGATTTTGTATCCTGCAACTTTACTGAATTTATTAGTTCTAATAGTTTTCTTGTGGAGTCTGTAGGTTTTTCCAATTATAGCATCATATTATCTGCAAACAAGGATAATTGACTTCTTCATTTCCAATTTGGATGCCCTTTGTGTCTTTCTCCTGTTTGATCGCTCTAGCTAGGACTTCCAGTACTATGCTGAATAATAATGGTGACAGTGAGCATTCTGGTTGTGGTTTAGATCTTAGAGGAAAGGCTTTCAGTTTTCCCCATTTAGTATGGTTCTGTCATATATGGCTTTAATTTTATTGAGGCATGTTCCTTCTATCCCCAGTTTTTCGAGGGCTTTTATTATGAAAGGATGTTGACTTTTATCAAATGTTTTTTCAGTGTCAACTGAAATGATCATATGGTGTTTACACTTCATTCTGTTGATATGACGTATCACATTGATTGATTTGCATATATTGAACCATTTTTTCATCCCAGGGATAAATTGCACTTGGTCATGATGCATGATCTTTCTAATGCATTGTTGAATTCAGTTTGCTAGTGTTATGTTGAAAATTTTTGTGTCAATATTAATCAGATACCTTGACCTATATATATATTTTTTAATGTATCTTTGTTTGGTTTTGGTATCAGGGTAATATGGCCTTGTAGAATGAGTTTGGAAGTATTCTCTTCTCTATTTTCTGGAATCATTAGAGTAGGTTTGGTATTAGTTATTCTTTAAATGTTCGTAGAATTCAGTAGTGAAGACATCAGGTCCCAGCCTTTTCTTTACTGGGAGAGTTTTTATTATGACTTCAATCTCATTACTTGTTATTTGCCTGTTCAGGTTTTGGATTTCTTCCTGGTTCAACCTTGGTAGGTTGTACGTGTCTAGGAGTTTGTCCATTTCTTCTAGATTTTCCAATTTTTTGGCATACAGTTGCTTATAGTAGCCACAAAAGATCCTTTGAATTTCTGCAGTATCAGTTGTAATGTCTCCTTTTTCATTTCTGATTTTATTTGTTTGGATCGTTTCTCTGTCTTGGTTAGTCTGGCTAAAGGTTTGTCAGTTTTGTTTGTCTTTTCAACAAAACAACTTTTTGTTTAATCTTTAGTATTGTTTTTCTCATTTCAATTTCAATTTATTTCTTCTCTGATCTTTATTATTTTTTCTTCTGCTAATTTTGGGTTTGGTTTGTGTTTGATTTTCTAGTTCTTTAAGATGCATTATTACGTTGTTCAAGTTTTTTGTCTTTTTTGATGTAGTCCCTTATAGCTATAAACTTGCCTCTTAGTACTACTTTTGTTATATCCCATAGGTTTTGGCATGTTGTGTTTCTATTATCATTTTTTTTCAATTTTTTTCTCAATTTACTTCTTAATTTCTTCATTGACCTACTTGTCATTCAGGAGCATATTGTTTAATTTCCATGTATTTGTATAGTTTACAAAATTCCGCTTGTTATTCTAGTTGTATTTTATTGTGGTCAGAGATTATGCTTGATATTATTTCAATTTTTTTTGGAATGATTTAAGACTTGTTTACGACCTAACCTATGGTCTATCTTTGAGAATGATCCATGTGCCAAGGAAAAGAATGTGTATTCTGCAGCTATTGGATAAAATGTTCTGTAAATATCTGTTAGATCCATGTGGTCTGTAGTGCAGACTTTGTCTGATCTTTCTTTGTTGATTTTTCTGTCTGGAAGATCTGCCAATGGTGAAAGTAGGGTGTGGCATTCTCCAGCTCTTATTGTATTGGGGCCTATCTCTCTCTTGAGCTCTAATAATATTTGCTGTATATAACTGGGTGTTCTAGTGTTGGGTGCATATATATTTAAAATTGTTATATCTTCTTGCTGAAATGATCCATTTATCATTATATAGTGACATTCTACTCTTATAGTTTTTGTCCTGAAATCTACTTTATCTGATATAAATATAGTGAGTCCTTCTTTTTTGTGGTTTCAATTGGCATGCCATATCTTTTTCCATTCCTTTATTTTCAGTCAATGTGTGTCTTTCTAAGTAAAGTGTGTTTCTTGTAGGTAACAAATCATGGGATCTTGTTTTTTCATCTGTTCAGCTACTGTGTGTATTTTGATTGGAGAGTTTAGTCCATTTACACCATTTGTTTATTTGTTTTCTGGTCTTCTCTTTCTTCTTTCTGTCCTTCCTGTCTTCCTCTAATGATGGTAATTTTTTCTGGTGATATGATTTAGTTTCTTGCTTTTTTTTGTGTGTGTAACCATTGTATGTGTTTTGGTTTGAGGTTACCATGAGGCTTACAAATACTGTCTAATAACCCATTATTTTAAGCTGATAGCAACTTAATATTGTTTGCATAAACAAGCAAACAACCACCAAGAAGACCACTAATAAACAATTTAGGTTTTAACTTTGTTTTCCCATGCTTTCAAACTTTTTGTTGTTTTTGTTTATATCTTATTGTACTATGTCTTTAAAATTCATTGTAGTTATTATTTTTGAATTGTTTATCATTTAGTCTTTCTACTTAGGATAAGCATAGTTTACACACCACAGTTAAAGTGTTATAATATTCTGTTTTTTTGTATACTCAATATTACCAGTGAAACTTGTAAATGCTGGTAATTATTTATTGCTCATTAATGTTTTTTTTTCTCTCTTGTTAACATACTCTCTGTAGCATTTTTTGTGGGACCTGTATGGTATTGATGCAATCTCTCAGTTTTTGTTTGTCTGGGAAGGTCTTTATTTCTCCTTCATGTTTGAAGGATGTTTCGTCAGTTACACTATTCTAGAGTAAAAGTTTTTTTTTTCCTCCAGCAGTTTAAATATATCATGTCCATGCCTATGTTTTCTTCATGTCTAAAACACCAAAAGCAACGGCAACAAAAGCCAAAATTGACAAATGGGATCTAATTAAACTAAAGAGCTTCTGCACAGTAAAAGAAACTACCATCAGAGTGAACAGGCAACCTACAGAATGGGAGAACATTTTTGCAATCTACTCATCTGACAAAGGGCTAATATCCAGAACCTATAAAGAACTCAAGCAAATTTACAAGAAAAAAACAAACAACCACATCAAAAAGTGGGCAAAGGATATGAACAGGCACTTCTCAAAAGAAGACATTCATACAGCCAACAGACACATGAAAAAATGCTCATCATCACTAGCCATCAGAGAAATGCAAATCAAAACCACAACGAGATACCATCTCACACCAGTTAGAATGGCAGTCGTTAAAAAATCAGGAAACAACAGGTGCTGGAGAGGATGTGGAGAAATAGGAACACTTTTACACTGTTGGTGGGACTGTAAACTAGTTCAACCATTGTGGAAAACAGTGTGGCGATTCCTCAACGATCTAGAACTAGAAATACCATTTGACCCAGCCATCCCATTACTGGGGATATACCCAAAGGATTATAAGTCATGCTGCTATAAAGACACATGCACATGTATGTTTATTGTGGCACTATTCACAATAGCAAAGAGTTGGAATCAACCCAAATGTCCATCAGGGACAGACTGGATTAAGAAAATGTGGCACATATACACCATGGAATACTATGCAGCCATAAAAAAGGATGAGTTTGTGTCCTTTGTAGGGACATGGATGCAGCTGGAAACCATCATTCTCAGCAAACTATTGCAAGAACAGAAAACTAAATACCGCATGTTCTCACTCATAGGTGGGAATTGAACAATGAGATCGCTTGGACACAGGAAGGGGAGCATCACACACCGGGTCCTAATGTGGGGAGGGGGCGGGGGTAGGGATAGCATTAGGAGATATACCTAATGTAAATGACAAGTTAATGGGTGCAGCACACCAACATGGCACATGTGTACATATGTAACAAAGCTGCACGTTATTCTCATGTACTCTAGAACTTAAAGTATAATAAATAAATAAATAAATAAATAAATCATGTCATTCTCTCCTGGTGTGTAATATTTCCACTGAGAAGTCTGCTGCAAGACATATAGGAGCTCCATTGTATGTTATTTGTTTCTTTTCTCTTGCTGCATTTAGGACATTTTCTTTATCATTGACCTTTGGGAACTTGATTATTAAATGCCTTGTGGTATACATTTTTTTGGGTTAAATCTGCTTAGTGTTTTATTACCTTGTATTCGGATAATCATATCCTTCTCTAGGTTTGGGTAGTTCTCTATTGTTACCCTATCTCTACCTCTTCTTTAAGGTCAATAACTCCTAGATTTGGCCTTTTGAGGTTATTTTCTCGATCCTGTAGGCATGCTTCATTGTTGTTTATTCTTTTTTCTTTTGTCTCCTTTGACTGTGTTTTCAAAGAGGCTGTCTTCAAGCTCACTAATTCTTTCTTATGCTTGATTAATTCTGCTATTAAAGGACTCTGATGCATTCTTCAGTATGCCAATTGCATTTCTCAGCTCCAGAATTTCTGCTTGATTTTTTAAATTATTTCAATTTCTTTGTTACATTTCTCTGATATAATTCTTAATTCCTTCTTTGCGTGATCTTGAATTTCATTGAGTTTCCTCAACACATCTATTTTGAATTTTCTATCTGAGAGGCCACATATCTCTGTTTCTCCAGGATTGGTCCCTGGTGACTTTTTTATTTCATTTGGTGAGGCTATGTTTTCCTGGGTGGTATTAATGCTTGTAGATGTTCTTCAATTTCTAGGTATTATAAATTTAGGTATTTATTTTAGTCTTCACTGTTTGGGCCTGTTTGTACCTATGCTTTTTGGAAAGGCTTTCCAGATATGTCCAAGGACTTGGGTATTGTGATCTAAGCTATATCTGCTTTAGGGAGCACCCCAAGCCCAGTAATGGTGTGGTTCTTGCGAACTCAAAGAGGTACTGACTTGATGGTCTTGGACAAGATCTGGGATAATTAATTCTCTGGATTACCAGGAAGAGACTCTTGTTCTTTTCCCTTACTTTCTCCCAAACATACAGAGTATCTCTTTTGTTCTGAGACACCTAAAGCTTGTGGTGGTGTGACATGAGCACCCCTGTGGCCAACTTGAGTGTGACTCTGCTAGGTCATATCTGAAGCCAGCACAGCATTGAGTCTCACCAAAGGTCTGCTGTAACCATTCCCTGGCTACTACCTATGTTTGCTGAATGCTCTGGGGATCTACAGTCGGTTGGTGGCCAAGCTAGCCAGCCCTATGTTCTTCCCTTCAGGGCAACAAGGTCTGCCAGGATCTGGGTGGGTCCAGAAGTGCCATCTGGGAGTCAGGAACTAGTCAAAACCCTTAGAAGTCTACCTGGTATTTTGCTGCAGCTGAGATAGCACTCAAACCACAAGATGGAGACCTTCCCACTCTTCCTTCCCCTTTCCAAAGGCAGGAGAGCCTCACCTTGTACTCCCCGCCACCCCAGGCCATTAGGCCTACTCACAGACCACCAACGATGTACCCTTAGGGCCCAAGGTCCCTTATGTCAGTTTGTGGTACATGCTGCCTGGACTGGGACTCACCCTTCAGGGCAGTGGGCTCCCCTCTGTCCCAGAGCAGGCCCAGAAATGCTGTCCAAGAGTAAAGTCATTGAACTGGGGACCCCAAGAGCCCACTGTTGCCCTACCTTCTTGTAGTTGTGCTGGTCCTTAAGGTGTGATGCAAAGTCTCCTCTACTTTTCCCTCTGCTTTTCTCAAGAAGGAGGAGATTTGCCCCATATTCACCACAGCTGGTAATGTGTTGTGTTTCACCTGAAGCAAGCAAATCTCAGAGGCTCATCCAAGGCCCTTGATGTAGCACTTGGGTATCACTGGTGGTTATTCATGGCCCAAGGACTCTTCAGTTAGCATATGATGAATGCTTCCAGGACTGGTTCCCTTCCTTCCAGGCAGCAGGTATTTTTCTTGCTCAGGATGTGTCTAGAAATGTCTTCTGGGAATGAGGGCCTTGAATGGGGGCCTCATGACTCTGACTGGTGCCCTATCATGATGTGGCTGAGCTGGTATCCTAGATGCAAGGCATAGTCCTCCCCACTCTTCCCAGCCCTCTCAAGCAGAAGAAAGGGTTCTCTTTTGGAGTGGCAAGTTTTGCAGCCTAGGTTTAAGCAAGGAGTGATGTCAGCACTCCCTTGGCTGGCCCAGCATGTGTCTCAGAATGTCACATTCCTCCTCTGCCCCCACACCCCAGGACATGGTCTTTGAGCCTAGTTCAGCACTAGGACTTGCCTAAGAGCTTCAGTACGTGTGGCCTAAACTACTTTTAAGTTTACTTGGAGACAGAGAGTGCTGTTGCACATGGTAGTGAGGTTTGCAGGGACTCAAGTTCAGACAGCTGGGATTGGCGATTGCCCTTTGGCTTAGGCTTGATTCTCTTTCCCTGGGTGGGTGTCAGCTGAGTTTGGTCAGGTTTTCCTTTCTGCTTTAACAGGATAGCATTGAGTTCAATACCTCACAATTGCCACGTTCTCCCTCTTTTAGCACCCAGAGATGCTTTCTGCATCACATTGCTGCTGCCAGGGGTTGGGGGAGGCATTGGAGGTCTCGGCAATTCAGAACTGTTTTTTCTATCTCTTCAGTGTCTCTTCCAGTGATACGAAGTGAAAATTAGGTACTATGAGAGCTCCCCTGAATTTTGGTTCTCATGAAGGTAATTTTTTCTGTGCAGAAAGTTGTCAAATTGGTGTCCTTGTTGAGGGAGGCATGATCCGTGGAGCTTTCTATTCATCTATCTTGTTCTGCTGTCGTCTCCTCACTTTTGAAGACCACTTTATATGAAATATTTTAGATAATTCACTTTACTTTTTAAAAAAATCACTTGTGCTTTCCTGTGATTGCATCTCCCAGCAAAGCCTGAGCACAAAAACTTTTGCCTCAGTTTCCGTTTTCCAAGGGATCTGGCCTAAGACAGGTGCAATGAGCATTTTAAAACTTTGTGTGTGTGTATGTGTTGCACATGTGCAGTGTGTCCTCAGAATATATACCTAAGAGTAGAATTGCTGAATTGTAGCTGTGTATTCCCAGATTTACTAAGCAATGCCAAATTGTTTCCCAAACTGGTTTTTACCTGTGTGTACTTTCACTAGCAGTATATGAGAGTTACTGTGCTTTACAACCTCTCCAAAACATGATTTTTTTTTTTTTTTGAGACAGAATCTCACTCTGTTGCCCAGACTGGAGTGCATTGGTGCGATCTTGGCTCACTGCAACCTTCGCCTCGTCTTTATGTCTGCCTTATTTCACTTAGCATGATGATTTCCAGGTTCATCCATGTTGTCAAAGTGACAAGATTTCCTTTTAGTGGGTGAATAATATTCCATTGTGTGTGTGTGCATATATTTTCTTCATCCATTCATCTGTTGATAGACACTTATGTTGTTTCCATATTTTGTCTATTGTGATTAGTGGGACAATGAAAATGTCTTTGAGATACTGATTTCATTTTCTTTGGAATATCCCACTCAGAAGTGGGATTGCTGGATCCTATCAGAGTTCTATTTTTAATTTTTTGAGGAACCTTCATACTGTTTCCATAATGGTTGTGCCAATTTGCATTTACATTTCTGCCAACAGTGCGTGAGTTTCCTTTTTTCCCCACTCATTGCCTCTTGTCATGCCTTGTCTTTTTGAAAACAAACATCCCCACAGGTGTGAGGTGATATCTCATTGTGGGTTTAATTTGTGTTTCCTTGATGACTAGTGATGTTGAGCATCTTTTCATATACCTGCTGACCATTTGTGTGGTTTCTTTGGAAAAATGCCTATTCAGGTCCTTTGCCCATTTTTTATAACCAGGTTTTCATTTTGTTTTGTTTTCCTATTGGATTGTGTGAGTTCTTTATATATTTTGGATGTTAATACTTTATGAGATATATAGTTTGAAAATATTTTGTTTTATTCTGTAGGTTCCATTTTAATTTTCTTGATTGTTTTCTGTGCAGAAGTCTTTTAGTTTAATGTAGTCCCACATGTTTATTTTTGCTTTCATTACTTGTGCATTTAAGGTCATATCCAAAAAATCACTGCCAAGACCAGGATCAAGGAATTTTCTTCCATGTTCTTTTTCTAAGAGTTTTATAATTTAAGCCTGTTTAATCCATTTTGAGTTGATTTTTTTGTATAGTGTTATAAAGGGTCCAGTTCTATCCTTTTGCATGTGGATATCCAGGTTTTCCAATACCATTTATTGAAATAACTACCTTTTCCCCATTGGGCATTCTTGGTGCCCTTGTCAAAGATTAGTTGATCATATTCATGGATTTATTTTGGGACTCTATTGTATTCCTTTTATCTATGTGTCTGTTTTTTTGCTGATGCCATATTGTTTTCATTACTATAGTAGATTTATAAGATAGTTTGAAATCAGGAAATGTGATGCCTCCAGCTTTGTTCTTCTTTCCCAAGATTACTATGGCTATTCTGGATCCTTGTGTTTCCAGGTGAATTATAGGATTGATTTTTCTATTTCTGTGAAAAATGCCATTAGAATTTTGATAGAGATTACATTAAATCTGTATATCACTTTGGGTAGTATGGACAATTTAACAATATTATTTTTTCCAATCCATAAACATGAGATATCTTTCCACTTATTTGTGTCTTCTTCAATTTCTTTCATCAATGGCATATCCTTTTCAGTGTACAGATTTTTTATCTGCTTGGGTAAACCTATTCCTAAGTATTTTATTCTTTTTGATGCTGTTGTAAATGGAATTGAGTTTTGAATTCTTTTTTGGATAATTCATTGTTAGTATGTAGAAAAACTACTAATTTTTGTATATTGGCTTTGTATCCTTCAACTTTAGTGAATTCATTTTTTAGTTCTTATATTTTTTGGCAGTCTTTAGGGTTTTCTATATAAAGATTATGTCACCTGCCAACATGGACAATTTTAATTTTTCATTTCTTTTTGGATGTCTTTGGTTTCTTATTCTTGCCTAATTGCTTCAGCTAGGGTATCCAGTAGTAAGTATGTTGAATAGAATTGGTGAACGTGGACACCATTGTCTTGTCTCTGATTTTAGAGGAAAAGCTATCAGGTTTTTATTGTTGAATATGATGTTAACTGTTGGCTTGTCCTATATAACATTTATTATATTGAGGTTTTATCAAGGGGAAGAGTTGGAGTCACCTCAGCTCTCCTGCCAGGTCATCAGGAAAGTCATCCACCTCATAGACACACTCTTGTCCCAGTTCTCCAGCTATTTAGATCAGGCAGGCTCCTCTTTTCATCTATAGGAATACTGATGCTCCAAGTAGAAAGGAATTGTGAGTGTGTCTCTTGTGCAAGCCTGAACATGGAGGGTGCTCCTCTTGCAGGGATGCAGTCACCCAGACATGTTCCAGACATACTGTCTATAGTCACCTTTACCAGCAAGTGTTTTTATTTATTTATTTATTTATTTATTTATTTATTTATTTATTTTACTTTAAGTTCTGGGATACATGTGCAGAATTTTCAGGTTTGTTACATAGGTATACATGTGCCATGGTGGTTTGCTGCATCTATCAACCCATCATCTAGGTTTTAAGCCCCACATGCATTAGGTATTTGTCTTAATGCTCTCCCTCCCTTTGTCCCCCACCCCCTAACAGGCCCCAGTGTGTGATGTTCCCCTCCCTGTGTCTATATGTTCTCATTGTTCAACTCTCACTTATGAATGAGAAAATACCAGCAAGTGTTTTGCTTTCTTATGGTAATATGTTGCTGTTTAGGGTCTTTTCATTTCAACTGGAAGAACTCTCTTGTGCATTTCTTGGAAGGCAGGTCTAGTGGTGATAAAACCCTTCAGCTTTAGTTTGCCTGGGAATGTCTTTATCTCTTTATTTCTGAAGAAAAGCTTTGCTGGGTATACAGCCATATCTTGTGTTATTGCACTGCACTTTTTGCACTTCACAGATATTTCTTTTTTAAAAAATACAAAGTGAAATTTTGTAGCAACCCTGTGTGGAGCAAGTAGTTCATTGAGATGGAATCTGTTTTTGGTGAAGAAGCTGTGAATATTGTTGAAGTGACAAAACAGATTTAGAATATTGTATAAAATCAGTTGATAAAGCAGCAGCAGGCTTTGAGAGGATTGACACCAATTTTGAAAGAAGTTCTACTGTGAATAAAATTCTATCAGACAGAATTGCATATCACAGAGAAATCTTTTGTGAAGAGAGGAGTCAGTGGATGCGGCAAACTTTATTGTTGTATCTCTTTTTTTTTTTTGAGATGGCGTTTCACTCTTGTTGCCCAGGCTGGAGTGCAGTGACGTGATCTTGGCTCACCACAACCTCTGCCTCCCGGGTTCAAACGATTTTCCTGCCTCATCCTCCCGAGTAACTGGGATTACAAGTGTGCACCACCACACCCGGCTAATTTTGTATTTTTAGTAGAGATGGGGTTTCTCCATGTTGGTCAGGGTGGTCTTGAACTCCTGACCTCAGGTGATCTGCCCGCCTCAGCCTCCCAAAGTGTTGGGATTAGAGGCATGAGCCACCACGCCCGGCCTGTTGTCTTATTTTAAAAAATGTCCACAGCCACCCCAATCTTTAGCAATCAGCACCCTGATCAGTCAGCAGCCAACACTGAGGCCAAGACCCTCTATTGGCAGAAAGATTGTGACTTACTGATAGCTCAGATAATTATTATGATTTTAGGCAATAACTTATTTCTAAATTGAGTTATGTACTTTTTTGGACGTAATATTGTTGCATACTTAATAGACAGCAGTATAGTGTAAAAATAACTTTTACATGCATTGAGAAACCAAAAAAATTGCGTGCTTACTTTATTGCAATATTCACTTTAGTGCTGTGATCTAGAACAAAACCTGCAATATCTCTGAGGTATGCCTGTAATATTCTTCATTGGCAGTGTCTTTTTTTTTTCTTTCAGCTCTTAGAATATATTATCCCACTCCCTCCTGGCGTGCAAGGTTTCTGATGAAAAATTCACTGATAGCTTTATCTGTGTTACCTCATATGTGATGAGTTGCTTTCTCTTTCTGCTTTCAAAATTCTCCTTGACTTTTGACAATTTGGTTATAATATATCTTTGGGTAATCTTATTTAGGTTGATCTTGCTTTAGCTTCTTTGAGCTTTATTAATCTCAATGTTCATATTCCTCCCAATATTAGGGAAGTTTTCAGCCATTATTTTTTAAATAATATTTTACCTTTTTTCCTCCCCATTCGCCTTCTGAGATCACCATAATGCATATATTTATTTGCTTGATGGTGTCCTGTAAGTCCTGTAAGCTTTCTTTACTGTTTTTTATTCTTTATTCTTTTTTTCTCCAACTATCTAATTTTAAATGGCCTGTCTTCAAATTTGTTGATTCTTTCTTCTTCATGATTGAGTCTTCAGTTGAAGCTCTCTAATAAATTTTTCACTTCTGTCATTGTATCCTTCAGCTCTGAAATTTCTGTCTGGTTCTTTGTTATGGTTTGTATTTCTTTATTAAATTTCCAATTTTGTTCACACATAGTTTTGTTGATATTATTTCATTATCTATCTCTGTTCTTTTGTGACTCATTGAGCTTCTTTAAGACAATTATTTGAATACTTTGTTGTGAAATTTGTTGATCTCCACTTCTTTGGGGTTGGTTACTAGAGCTTTATTAGTTTCCTTTGGTGGTGTCATATTTGCTTGGTGCTTTGTGATCGTGTTAGCCTTTCATTGGTATCTGTGAATTTGAGGGAGAAAACACTTCTTCTAGTCTTTATAGACATATTTTGACAGGAAAAAACCTTTTCCTATTGGGCCACAGGGTTGATGGGATTGCATTCACAAACATGGTTGAGAGGGATTTGAATGGGTCACATGGCTGCTGCTGGGTCTGCAGTGAGATTTGCTGTTGGTGAATCTGTTACACTGGGCTGTAGTGGACATGGCTTCTGTCTGATTCCTGGATGGACTGGACTGTCCCTGGCATCTTGGTCAGTAGGGTTGGTGTTGGAATAAGGTACTGCTT
Organism: Macaca thibetana thibetana; assembly: GCF_024542745.1. NCBI lineage: Eukaryota > Metazoa > Chordata > Mammalia > Primates > Cercopithecidae > Macaca > Macaca thibetana. Next base: position 92,076,562 of record NC_065598.1, on the reverse strand, counting down.
CAGTTTCTGCAGATGATGAGACTGTAACTAGATGTGTGGACTAGTGTGACTCTTGCCAGCTTGCTGGGAGGGCTTCTGCTGGGTGACTGGGCAGGTCATTGGGTATGCAAAACTGACCCTGGACAGCAGCAGAAAAGGAACCAAGTTACAGGGCTGCTTCAGAGTTCACACCTGAGATTGAGACCTTCAGGTCTTCCTCCAGAGGCATGTACAGGTTTTCCTCTCGCCAAGTTCTTGGGTGGGCAGGACTGCTCCTGGACCATGGCTGAGCAGGACTGGAGGTGAGTCACATGGCTGCATCAGGATCCACAGTCAGACCAAGGTCAACAGGCCTGCATTTAAGATCATGGATGAGTATGTCACCTGTCAAGTCACTGGGGGGCAGAACGTCTCCCAGACTATAGCTGAGAGGGGCTGAAACTGAGTTACAGGGCCATTTCAGAATCTACTGTAGGACCAAGTTTGGCAGGCCTGCCTCCAGAGGCATGGATGGGCATGTTTCCAGTATATTGCTAGGTGGGCAGAACTGTACCAAATCTGCAGCTGAGAGGGGTTGAATCTGGGTTGTTGGTTGCTTTGGGGTCCACAGCTGGGACTGATGTCAGCTAGCCTGTTACCCAAGGCACAGGTGGGTGTGACTCCTTCCAGATTCTTTGGTGGTTGGTGCTATTAGTAGGACCAAGGCGAAATTTGGCTGTAGCTACATCCACAATGGGATGGGGCTATTTCTGGGTTTCTTACCTGGGACCATGGTTGGTGAGCTTGCCACCTGGGTATGGGCCTTCCTTCTCAGAATGCCCTGCTTGGTCTTGGGCTGCACCAGAGTTTCAGAGGTTCCTACCCGGATCTCAAAACTCCCAAAAGTATTTTTTTTCCTGTGGATAACTGTCACATTATTATTGCTGTGTGGGGAAATATAAGTGAAGGGCTTCCTATTCTGACATCTTGTTGATGTCACCTGGTCTCTCTTCTTTTAATCTTTCCTAATAACCACATTTTAGTGTTATTTATTACCTATATTTTTTGTTTTCTATTTTATTAATTCCTGATGTTAGCATTATTATTTCCCTCCTTCTATTTTCTTTGGACTTATTCTGATGTTCTTTTCCTAACATCTTAAGTTGCATGCTTAACTTATTAATTTTGGGGCCTTTCTTTCTCTCTCTCTCTCTTACTCTCTCCTTCCTTCCTTCATTCCTTCCTTCCTTCCCTCCTTCCCTCCCTCCCTCAATCCTTCCTTCCTGCCTGCCTGCCTGCTTGCTTTGCTTTGCTTTCCTTTTTTTTTTATTTTTTATTTATTATACTTTAAGTTCTAGGGTACATGTGCATAATGTGCAGGTTTGTTACATATGTATACTTGTGCCATGTTGGTGTGCTGCACCCATCAACTCGTCAGCACCCATCAACTCATCATTTACATCAGGTATAACTCCCAATGCAATCCCTCCCCCCTCCCCCCTCCCCGTGATAGGCCCCAGTGTGTGATGTTCCCCTTCCCGAGTCCAAGTGATCTCATTGTTCAGTTCCCACCTATGAGTGAGAACATGCGGTGTTTGGTTTTCTGTTCTTGCAATAGTTTGCTGAGAATGATGGTTTCCAGCTGCATCCATGTCCCTACAAAGACACAAACTCATCCTTTTTGATGGCTGCATAGTATTCCATGGTGTATATGTGCCACATTTTCTTAATCCAGTCTGTCACTGATGGACATTTGGGTTGAAGAGGACATAAACAAATGGAAGAACATACCATGTTCATGGATAGGAAGAATCAATATCGTGAAAATGGCCATACTGCCCAAGGTAATTTATAGATTCAGTGCCATCCCTATCAAGCTACCAATGAGTTTCTTCACAGAATTGGAAAAAACTGCTTTAAAGTTCATATGGAACCAAAAAAGAGCCCGCATCTCCAAGACAATCCTAACTCAAAAGAACAAAGCTGGAGGCATCACGCTACCTGACTTCAAACTATACTACAAGGCTACAGTAACCAAAACAGCATGGTACTGGTACCAAAACAGAGATATAGACTAATGGAACAGAACAGAGTCCTCAGAAATAATACCACACATCTACAGCCATCTGATCTTTGATAAACATGAGAAAAACAAGAAATGGGGAAAGGATTCCCTATTTAATAAATGGTGCTGGGATAATTAGCCATAAGTAGAAAGCTGAAACTGGATCCTTTCTTTACTCCTTATACGAAAATTAATTCAAGATGGATTAGAGACTTAAATGTTAGACCTAATACCATAAAAACCCTAGAAGAAAACCTAGGTAATACCATTCAGGACATAGGCATGGGCAAGGACTTCATGTCTAAAACACCAAAAGCAACGGCAACAAAAGCCAAAATTGACAAATGGGATCTAATTAAACTAAAGAGCTTCTGCACAGCAAAAGAAACTACCATCAGAGTGAACAGGCAACCTACAGAATGGGAGAAAATTTTTGCAATCTACTCATCAGACAAAGGGCTAATATCCAGAACCTACAAAAAACTCAAACAAATTTACAAGAACAAAACAAACAACCCCATCAAAAAGTGCTTTGCTTTTTTAAGACAGAGTCTTGCTCTGTCACCCAGGCTGGGGTGCAGTGGTGCAATCTCAGCTTACTGCAACCTCCATCTTCCAGGTTCAAGTGATTCTCCTGCCTTGGCCTCCTGAGTAGCTGGGATTACAGGCCCGTGCCACCACGCCCAGCTAATTTTTTGTATTTTCAGTAGAGACGGGATTTCACCATGTTGTCCAGGCTGGTCTTTATCTCATAATCTTGAGTGATCTGCCTGCCTCGGCCTCCCAAAGTGCTGGGATTACAGGGATGAGCCACCATGCCCAGTCAACTTTTTTTCTATTTGAACTATTTGTAGACTAAGATTTACATAGAGGAGAGTAAACACATATATATCCAGTTTATTTAATATTTAATTAAATAACATCAATCAAATCTAGAAATATACAATTACCAATTCCAGTAATCCTCTGTGATCATCCTTGATTACAGTCCCCTCTTGGCCCTTTAGATGTAGCCACTATCATACACACACAGCCCCCCACACACATATCTACAAATGTTTATGTGTTTACTTACATGAATAAGTTCTTTAGTGGTGATTTCTGAGATTTTTGGTGCACTTATCACCTGAGCAGTGTACATTGTACCCAATGTATAGTATTTTACCCCTAACCTGCTTTCCATCCTTTCCCCCGAGTCCATTGTATCATTCTTATGCCTTTGTGTCCTCATAGCTTAGCTCCCACTTATGGGTGAGAACATATGATGTTTGATTTTCCATTCCTAAGTTGCTTCACTTAGAATAATCATCTCAAATTCCATCTAGGTTGCTGTGAATGCCATTATTTCATTTCTTTTAATGGCTAAGTAGTATTACATGGTGATTTTCTTTATTCACTCAGTGATTGATGGGCATTTGGACTGGTTCCATATTTTTGCAACTGCAAATTGTGCTGCTATAAACATGCATGTGCAAGGATCTTTTTCGTATAATGACTTATTTTTCTCTGGGTAGATAGCCAGTAGTGGGATTGCTAGATCAAATGGTAGTTCTACTTTTAGTTCTTTAAGGAATCTCCACATCATTTTCCATAGTGGCTGTACTAGTTTACATTCTCACCAACATGTAAAAGTATTTCCTTTTTACCACATCCATGCCAACATCTATTATTTTTTGATTTTTTGATTATGACCATTCTTCCAGAATTAAGATGGCATCGTATTGTGATTTTGATTTGAATTTCCCTGATAATTAGTGATGTTGAGCATGTTTTACATGTTTGTTGACCATTTGTATATCTTATTTTGAGAATTGCCTATTCATGTCCTTAACCCACTTCTTGATGTGATTGTTTTTTTTCTTGATGATTTGTTTGTGTTCCTTGTAGATTATGGATATTAGTCCTTTTTCAAAAGTATAGATTGTGATTATTTTCTCCCACTTTGGGTTGTCTGTTTACTCTGATGATTGTTTCTTCTGCTGTGCAGAAGCTTTTTAGTTTAATTAAGTCTCATCTACTTTGTTTTTGTTACATTTACTTTTGGGTTCTTGATAATGAAGTCTTTGCCTAAGCCAATGTCTAGAAGGGTTTTCCCAATGTTATCTTTTAGAATGGTCATGGTTTTAGGTCTTAGATTTAAGTCTTTGATCTATCCTGAGTTGATTTTTGAATATGGTAAGAGATGAGATTCCAGTTTTATTCTTCTATTTGTGGCTTACCAACTATCTCCCAGCACCATTTGGGTATCCTTTTCCCACTTTATGTTTTTATTTGCTTTGTTGAAGATCAGTTGGCTGTAAGTATATTGGCTTTATTTCTGGGTTCTCTATTCTTTTTATTGGTCTATGTACCTATTCTAATAGCAGTACCATGCTGTTTGGTGATTATGGCTTCATCATATAGTTTGAGGTAGGGTAATGTCATGCCTCCAGATTTGATCTTTTTGCTTAGTCTTGCTTTGTCTATGTGGGCTCTTTTTTGGTTCCATAGAAATTTTGGAATTTTCTAGTTCTGTGAAGAATGATAGTGATATTTTGATGGTAATTGCATTGAATTTGTAGATTGCTTTTGGCAGCATAGTCATTTTCACAGTATTGATTCTGCCCATCCATGAGCATGGGATGTATTTCTATTTGTTTGTGTCATCTATTATTTCTTTCAGAAGTGTTTTGTAGTTTTCCTTGTAGAGGTCTTACTTGTCCTTGGTTAGGTATATTCCTGTTTTATTTTTTATTTTTGCAGCTATTGTAAAAGGGGTTGAGTTCTTGATTTGATTTTCAGCTTAGTTGCTGTTGGTATACAGCAGTGCTATTGATTTGTGTGCATTGACTTTGCTGAAATCATTTGTCATCTGTTAGAGCTTTGTAGATGAATCTTTAGGGGTTTCTAGGTATGCAATCATGTCATCAGCAAACAGTGACAGTTTCACTTCCTCTTTACTGATGTGAATTTCCTTTTTTTCTTTATCTGGTCTGATTGCTCTGGCTAGGACCAGTCATATGTTGAATGGAAGTGGAGAAAATTGGCGTCCTTGTCTTATTCCAGTTGTCAGGGGAAATGCTTTCAATTTTTCACAATTCAGCATAATGTTGGCTGTGGGCCTGTCATGGATGGCTTTTATTATATTGAGTTATGTCCCTTCTATGCCAATTTTGCTGAGGGTTTCAATCACAAAGTATGCTGGAATTCATCAAATGATTTTTCTGCATCTATTGAGATGTTCATGTCATTTTTGTTTTTAATTCTGTTTATGTGGTATATAACATTTATTGACTTAAGTATGTTAAACCATCCCTGCATCCCTGGTGTGAAACCCACTTGAAAATGGTGAATTATCTTTTTGATATGCTATTGAATTTGGTTCACTAGTATTTTGCTGAGGATTTTTGCATCTGTGTTCATCAAGGATATTGGTCTGCAGTTTTCTCTTCTTGTTACCTGGTTTTGGTATTAGGGTGATAACTGGCTTCATAGAATGATTTAGGAGGATTCCTTCTTTTTCCATCTTTTGTAATAGTGTCAATAGCGTTGGTACCAATTCTTTGAATGTCTAATAGAATTCAGCTATGAATCCATCTGGTCTTGGACCTTCTTTTGTTTGTAAATTTTTAATGACCTTTTCAATCTCACTGCTTGTTATTGGTCTGTTCAGAGTTTCTATTTCTTCCTGGTTTAATCTAGGAGGATTTCTATTTCCAAGAATTTATCCATCTCCTCTAGGCTTTCCAGTTTATGCCCATAAATGTGTTCATAGTAGTCTTGAATGAACTTTTGTATTTCTGTGGTGTCTGTTTTAATATCTCCCAGTTCATTTCTGATTGAGCTTATTTGGATCTTCTCTCTTTTGTCCGTGGTTAATCTCGCTAATGGTCTATCAATTTTATGTATCTTTTCAAAGAACCAGCTTTCTGTTTCATTTATCTTTTATATTTTTTGTTTAAATTTCATTTTATTCTACTCTCATCTTTGTTATTTTCTTTATTCTCTGGGTTTAGGCTTGGTTTGTTCTTTTTTCTGTAGTTCCTTGAGGTATGACCTTAAATTGTCGATTTGTGCTCTTTCAGACTTTTTGATGTAGGCATTTAATGCTTGAACTTCCCTCTAACACCACTTTTGCTGTATCCCAGAGGTTTCAATAGTTTGTGTCACTATTATGGTTCAGTTCAAAAAAATTTTACATTTCCATCATGATTTCATTGTTGATCCAACAATCATTCAGGAGTTGGTTATTTAATGTCTATGCATCTGCAAAACTTTTACTGTTCGTCTTAGAGTTGATTTTCAATTTTATTCCACTGTGGTTGGAGAGAGTACTTGATATAATTTTGATTTTCTTGAATTTACTGAGACTAGTTTTGTGGCCTGTCATATGGTCTATCTCAGGGAATGTTTCATGCACTAATGTGCAGAATGTATATTCCACAGTTGTTGGGTAGAATGTTCTGTAAATATCTATTAAGTCCATTTTTTCTAGGGTATAGTTCAAGTTCTTTGCTTCTTTGTTGACTTTCTGTCTTATTGACCTGTCTAGTGCTATCAGTGAAGTATTGAAGTTCCCCACTAGAATTGTGTTGCCGTCTATCTCACTTCTTAGGTCTAGTAGTAATTGTTTTATAAATTTAAGAGCTCCAGTGTTAGGTTCATATATATTTGGGACTGTGATATTTTCATATTGGACCAGTACTTTTATCATTATATAGTGTCCCTCTTTGTCTTTTTAAACTGCTGTTCCTTTAAAGTCTGTTTTGTCTAATATAAGAATAGCTACTTCTGCTTGTTTTGGTGTCCATTTGCATGAAATATCTTTTCCCCCTCTTTACCTTAAGTTTATTGAAATCCTTATGTCAGGTGAGTTGCTTGAAGACAATGGATACTTGATTGGTGAATTCTTATCTGTTCTGCCATTCTGTATCTTTTAAGTGAAGCATTTAGGCTATTTACATTCAATGTTAGTATCAAGATGTGAGGTACAATTCTATTCATCATGCTATTTTTTGCCTGAATATTTTGTTGTTTTTTCATTACATATTGTTTTATAGGTCCTGAGAGATTTATGCTTTAAGGAGATTCCATTTTGGTGAATTTCAAGGATTTGTTTCAAGAGTTAGAGCTTTTAGTAGTTCTTGTAGTGCTGGCTTGATATTGTCAGATTCTCTCAGCATTTGTTTGTTTGAATAAGAGTGTATCTTTCCTTAATTTGTAATGCTCAGTTTCACTGGATGCAAAATTCTTGGCCGATAATTATTTTGTTTATGGAGGCTGAAGATAAGGCCCCAATCCTTTCTAGCTTGTAGGGTTTCTGCTGAGAAATCTGCCATTAATCTAATAGGATTTTCTTTGTAGGTTACCTGATGTTTTTGCCTCACAACTCTTAAGAATTTTTTTTTTTGCCTTGACTTTAGATATTTTAATGATTATGTGCCTAGGTGATGATCTTTTTGTGATGCATTTCTTGTTTCTATTTTTACCTTCTTGTACTGGATGTCTAGATCTTTAGCAAGGCAAGGGAAGTTTTCCCTGAATAATACCTCAAAGATTTTTTCCCAAGCTTTTAGATTTGTCTTCTTCCACCTGGATACTAATTATCCTAAGTTTTGGTCATTTAACATAATTCCCAACTTCTTGTAGGCTTTGTTTATTAAAAAATTTTTCGGTGTGTGTTTGTTGGATTGGGTTAAATAAAAAGTCTTGTCTTCAAGCTCTAAAGTTCTTTCTTCTACTTGTTAGATTCTATTGCTAAGACTTTCCAGTGCATTTTGAATTTCTCTGAATGTTTCCTTTATTTCCAGAAGTTGCAATTGCTTTTTATTTATGTTATCTATTTCACTGGAGATTTTTCCATTTATATACTGTATCATTGTTTTGGTTTCTTTAAATTCGACTTCACCTTTCTGTGGGGCCTCCTTGATTACCTTAATAATTGACTTAAATTCTTTGTATGGCATTTCAGAGATTTTATCTAGGTTTGGATCCATTGCTGGTGAGCTAGTGTGACATTTTAGGGCCATTAAAGAATCTTGTTTTGTCATATTTTCAATATTGCTTTTCTGGTTCCTTCTCTTTGGGCAGACTGTGTCAGAGGGAAGATCTGGGATGCAAGGGCTGCTATTCAGATTGTTTTTGTCCCTAGGAGTGCTCTCTTGATGTGGTGGTCTCCCTTTTGCCCTAGTGATGTGGGTTTCTGAGAACTGAACTCCAGTGATATTCCTCTTTTGGATCTAGCCACCCAGCAAAGCTACTGGGCCCTGGGCTGATACTTGGGAGTATCTTCAAAGATTCCTGTGATGTGGTCTGTCTTCAGGTCTCTTATCTGTGGATTCCAGCACCTGCTTTGGTGGAGGTAGCTGGAGTAACTTAGGCATCACAAGAGAGGGAGATGAGATGAGAGAAAGGTAAATTTGAAGAGTTGCAAAATTATTTATTTCTAACCATTTATGGAGAAATATGAAACATATATTTGGAGGTAAAAGGCAACAAAATGTCTATATTCATCTGTGCAGAGGTGATAATAGGAGCCATGTGAAAGGATAAGAGTATCTAAGGTAAGAAATATGGACCACAAAAAAAAGGTAGAGCTTTGCATTCTGTTTACATTTAAAGGATAGGCAGAGGGAGATGATAGGGCTAAAGAAACTAAGCTTAATGGAAAAATATGTATGAGGAAAACTAGGAGAGTGTAGTTTCATGATAGCCAAGGGAAGAGAATATTTCAATAAAGGAGATGGTGGTGGTACTTGTGTCAACTGCTGTAGAGAGGCTGAGTATTAAGAGAACTATGCAAAGTCCACAAAATTCAATGATTGAAAAATTATTGGCAACTTATTGAAAGCAACTGTAGTAGAGTTGTGGGGACTGAGTGGTGATTGTAATAGATTTAGAAATGACTGAATGATGTAAAATAATAGATTTTATTTTTTCATTCAGTTTTTGGCAATGCAAAGAGATACTGTTTAAGCAAAAGGCAGGAAGAGTATAGGTTTATTTGTTTCTTTCATTTTGTTTTTTAAATAGTGACATTTAAACATATTTTTGGGTGTGAGAGGATGTTACCAATGCTGTAGAAATTCAAGAAATTTCTTGACTGGAAAATTGACTGGAAATTCAAGAAAAAGGGGATACATTAGGAAATATGTTGGAAAGACTGTGGAATTTATAGCCAAGAGAATAGTGTTTATGTGCTGCCTCTGCCATTTTCCAGAGATACGTTTATATACAAATCATGTACTGTTGTTTTGGTCCAAACTTTCCTCATCTGTAAAATCAGAATGATCATGTTTACTATATCCTCCTTATAGAATTGGTATAAAAATCAAATTGAATAATATTTACAGAAGTATAATTAGAAATGAATCTGCGTTCTACATCAGAGTGCAGGATTGTGATAAGTGATCATTAATGTTGATTCTTTTTTATTTGGTAGAGTTATTATTAGTAAGAGTATAGTGATTCTATTGAGAAAGTTCAAGAGGATAGGGTCGAGGGTTCAGATGTAGCTTCTCGTTGAAAATTGGTTTAGATATGACTTCTTCCAAAACAGAAGGGAGGAAGAAGATAAAGTTTAAAGGAGAAGCTTGGAGGGTGTAATTACAGAACATTGCAGGCTATTTTACATCTAATTTGCTCAGATTCAAATTATAAATTGATTATTTTTGAAGAGCCTGAACAAATGTGGGAATACCACTAGTCTTATACCTTGCATTGCTAGTGATAGCCTTTAGCAAGCAAATTGTTTTATATTCTGTTATTTCTCATGAGGTTCAATATTTGGTTCACTCTTCATCTTGTGAGTTTTTATATCATCTATGAGATTTGTCTGGAATTTCTCTAACAGTATGATACAAGAAAATATTTTATGAATAGTATATGCAAAACATTGTACTGAGGCAATATTTCTCAACTGAGAAGAGTTTACTAATACAGAGATGATTCTGCCCAACTGGGGAAATTAATCTGCATCCCGTATCAGAGTGCAGAAATGTTTGGGGGCAGTTTGAATGTTCACAATGACTGAGATGCTATTGGAATTAGGAGGTGAGAGCCAGAGCTATTAAGTACCCTTCAGGTCATAGGACAGTCCCACACAATGAAGAGTTGGCAATAGCATTTTCTAGGCAATGTAGGAGAAAAAACAAACCAAAATCATTTTCTTAAAGTACAAAGTTTAATTGTGTATACAAGGCATAAATACTAAAGATTGCATAGCAGTACAAAACACTGAGAAGTATGTAAAATAAATGGAAAAGATAATAGCACTAAAATAAGCTACATGATAGCAGAGACCACACCAATTTCATATTTTCCCAGATCCTAACCTGGAAAAGAGTAGGTCCCCAATAAATATTTGTTGAATGAGTAAGTACATACATGAATGAGTATATGATATAGGATTTGAGAAGAGAGATATCAAAGGGAATAGTACGCTGCAGTGGCAAGAGCATGGAGTTATCAATCAAGGGGGAGGCTTGGAGTTCTGGTTCTTTTTTGCCCAGTAACTCTGTAATTTTAAACAAATCATTACATTTCTTGTCCATGGTGTCATCATCTACAGACAAAAACATTGTACTAGATGATTTCTAAGCAATCTTCCAATTCTAAGTTCTCTGAACTTTGGAAAGTTATGTATATGAGATGAAGTCTGAATTGGGTCTTAAATAGTAGAGCAAAAGGAGTAGATACTTGGAAGGGAAGGCAGCATAAGCACTGCTGACATAGAGTAAACCTGAGTATTCAACCACCTCTGGAGGAAAGGATTCTTGTTGGGAAGTAATGGGTCGTAAGTTACCAATATCAGAATGGAGCACTGGTAATGGCAACCCTTCAGACTTAAGACAATGAGAGGAATTTAATCCTGTAGATGATTAACTTGGCTTCTGCTTGATTCAGCCCTGTTTTAAAGTCACATTATTATCCCAGATCTCAATGTTCCCTCCACCAGATTAGGCAAAATCAGGCATATACTTTTTGACATTATAACTTGAACTGTTGACCCTTCTCTGCAGAGTAACTTTAGTCCCATGTGATAATTCCTTAGGTTAGTGTTTCTCGAAGTGTAGTCTGCTGATGACAACTTCCAAATCTCCTAGGGTACATGTTAAAATGCAGATTCTCAGGTCCTACTCAGACTTGCTGAATCGGAATCTCTAAGGGGTACTATGAATAATTCATGTTGAAAACAAGCTAACTAGATTAGTCTTACATACATAGCCAGTTTCATGGCCTGCAACCTATACAGTCACATAAGGACCCATAATCAGAAGGGCTCTGAGCTTGGTTTAATGCTGTGCTGCTGCTCTCTTGAAATTCATAATAATTTTTAATAATAATTTTTGACATAATATTTTTAACAGGGGGTCCTACATTTTCATTTTGCCTTGGGTCCTGCAAATTATATAGTCAGTACTATTCATGAGAAGTGCTCAAATTTGAGAACCACTGCCCTAGCTCATCTTTACCTAATCCCAACTTTAATGTTTAAGTGACAAATGCTTAAGTGACAATAAGCTAAGTATTTTTTTAACTTTAATATAAGATAGTGCAGTATGGTTTTTAGAGAACACAGACTGGAGTTTGGGAGACTAGTTAAGAAGCTACTGTAATAAATCGTGCTTGAATTGATAAGAGTTTGAAAAAGGATAGTGGTAGTGAAATGGGAAGGAAGTAATGAGTGTCAAAAGCAAACCAAAAGAATTGATGGTAGTTGGTCATTGATTAGTTATGAGCCCCAAAGAGTTTCCAAGCCTTGGGGCACAGATGAATGAAACAGGCACATTATAAGGGGCATTTGGTTTTGGAAGGAAAAACACATTCCATTTTTAACACAAAGCATTTTTGAGGTGGTTACAGATAATCTGGGTAGAAAGGACATCTGGAAATTACAAACTAGGGCTGACTAATGAAGAGATTAAAGCTTTAAGTCTTCCAAAAAGTGGTAACACTTAAAGCCATGAAAAATATGTGAATTGTAAAAGGTATAAATGTGTAAAGAAAGTGAAAGCCTAAAGAGATATCTCTTGCTGTTCGTAATTAGGAGGCAGGAGGAGAAGGGCTGTTAAGGGGGAAAGGAAGGAGTCAACATAGATACATTAGGAATCTTACATTTGTTTCAGCTTAGGGTCTGTGAAAAAGACTTGATGAGCATTTGTTCTTTTCAGTGTCATGATTTTGTGAGTCTATCACACTGCCTAACTTTAGTTATTATTTTATGGCCAAGTAAATGCAACATTGTCAAGATGTTAAAATTTCTCTGGTCATCTTCAGTGATGCATATCCACATCATTTGTTAATATTTGTTATACTGCAGTTTGCTTTGAGAGGGTACAAAAGAGTAAGAAGAACATCCAGTCTAAAGGAGGTAATTTGTTACCTAAAATTCAAAAGAAAGTACACTGGGCATGTGGGAGATACTTAAAAATAAGATACAATGTTGATTGGGTAATGGGCATGCTTTGACTATGTTATGATATAGTTAAGATTTCAGAGAATGAATATACTTTCTTGTTAGAAGATATAAGCTCATATTTCCTAAGCCATTATGACAGAGCTTTCCATAGGAAGTTTGTTTGAAATTGCTATCACACATTTAGGGGCTGGAATTCACAGAATCTCATGCTCTCACTATCCATGACATCTGATAAGGTAACTTTTTTTTTTTTAAAGGGGATCATTGATCCTGTAGACATTTTTGCATGATAACTGGAAAATACTGCTCGTGACAGAAAATAAGTCAGACTCAAAACTAAGTTTTCATTTATAATTTGAGCTATGTCTATTGCCCAGAGGAATGAGTAAATTACATGAAAACTTTCCTGTGATGAGAATAGATCAAGTGCTTTAATAATACTTTGCAAATCTTAAAAAGCGCTCCTGACATCAGTACATCAACTTTGGAATCTCTATGAAGCAACAAATTAATGCCTGCCAAATCAATGCCAGTCTTTTATCTCAAAGCTGAAATTAACAAAGTCTCACCAATCCTTTAACATGTCACAAAAATGAAAACCCTAATATGTGCCTTCATTAATGCTCAGTGTATGTTATTAGCACAACAGATGATGGTCTACCAATTACCTTTGGAAATAAAGAAAATTTCTCTTTTCATTAGTCCTCTTTACAAAATGTCCTTAATAGTTCTATGCTTTGTGAAGACACTTTCAGTTTTAGAAAAAGTAGTATGCTAAAATTTTAGAAATAGATTCTTCATTTAAGGAACAAGAAGCCTTTAAGAATTCATAGCAACTTGGAAAAAGCTGCTGGGCAGTACACAAGGAAAGGTCTCAATTATTTTTAAGTCACATGAAGGAATGTATTGTTAAGTTGTAAGCAAAACCATCAGCAGTCTCATGATGCCTGAACACAATGAGCATCCACTTGAATTAATATTTTAATTTGCCTTGTTCTTATTAAAGCACACATGGCAGATTTCCGTCTTGGCTGTGAAATGCTTTGATTTTAATTTTGGTAAAATCCATAGCAGTCATTTTATGCTGTATTCGATGGGAGGCTAATTTTCAACATTCCATTAACAAGGTCTCTTGAATGAGTATGAGATTTTAAAATTAAATTTGCATATCTACCATGCAGTGATTGAACAACCAGTCTCATTGCTTCTTTGTTACTGTGAAACATGATGCAGATTAGTAAAAGCATTTGGTTCTACACCTTTCCCATTTCTCCACTGATAGATATGTTTGGATAGAACTCCTATTATGCTAATTTCCTCGTGTTATCTTTGGTTGCCTGGGATCATGCAACAAGAGAATTCACAAATTTTGGAAAATAATAGAATGATTATCAGCAAGGCAATCACAGGAACACATTCAGCTGTGAAATTTTTCTTGAGTTGTACAAATACTTCTATGTTTGTCTAGCATCAGGATCTCTGAAAGGAAGAAGAATGGAAGATGTCTATTTAATGATAATATATACTTCCTGCTATTTGGGCAATACTGTCTTACTTTTACATTTGAAGGATGTAAGAGAAAATTCAAGACGCTAACAAAAGGACTAGAGAAACATGGGTAGAGCAAGCTGATGAGGAGAAACTAGAATAAAGGAGGATATTGCATTTGCCTTAGGGTGGATGGATTAGGGTTTAGATTAGAGCCTTGTCTGTGAAAATGTAAAACCAGTGGTAGGTCTAGGAAATTTGTAGACGTAATATAGGGGTTTCAAAAATGATTCCCCCTAGGCAGTATCAGTAATAATGCTGACAGTGATGAAGAATTTTGGGATGTTCTGGAAACATTCTGATAAGAGTCTAATTTTAGGTCATAGAAAATAATTCAATTGAAAAGATTTTATGGACAATCAGAATCAAATGAATAAAAATGAATGAGGAAGGTGGATGCAGATTCCCTGTGTCCAGGTGAAACAAAGGTATGGAAATAGAATCGCAGTCTGTTGAAGTGAATGTGAAAAGACTAGATTAACATCACCTCTTAAACATTTTGAGGAGCTTAAAGAAATAGTCTGAGAGGGAGGAATCCTAGAAGTTTTTGGGCATGCTACTTTTGGGTTTCTTATAGTGCCATCTGCTGTCCACAGCTGCATGCTGTGGTAACTATTGTTTTGATTACTGTACTTTATTGATATGTAGTGAGTTAAATAAAATAATGGAGTGCATTCATTCACAAACAACTAGGGTGAAAGTGTGTTATTATTATAAAAGGCTTGAAGGTACCCAGAAGTCCCTGGCCACTTATGTAGTTAATTCAAGCAACATGACTCCTATTTTGCTAACCCATCACTCTCTCTGACAAAAAATCATTGGAATAAAAGTCTATCTTTCCAGGCAATGAAAATGAACAAGACAGTTGTTGTAATGGCTTCAGTAATAGCAGTGGACTATAGGATTTAAGCACTCTTTCTCCAGTGAATAACAAGGAACTAAATTAATGAAACTGATGTGCCCTATACATTTATATGTTTGTGTGTGTATCACCTCATTTCTGTCTGTAGAAAGAGAAACTCTACAAATTATTCCTTGAATTATTGATGCAAATTTTGTAAGTCACCTCATTTTGCTATTAACACAAATAGAACTATTGTACAATAATGCATTCCGGAAAGTCATGCCCTTTAGGATCAGAATGAGTAGGCAGGTTAATTTGTATTTTAAATGAATGACTTGTGGGGAAATAAAACTTCCCTAGATTTTTCCTGCAAAAATCTCTAGGACAAAGACATGTCCTTCTAGGACAAAGACATGTATACAATCTAAATATGGGGGATATTTGCTTACATTTCCCCTAGGAACATTTTACTATTTACATTCAATGAAAATTCGATCTGTCACCACTTTTCTAGTTAATTACTCTGACCCAAGAGGGACAAATAGCTACAAAAAAAGTCCGTAGGTTAAGATCCAAGGTGCCAGGAAGCCTGGAGCTTTATCTTCCTAGGCACTTACCAGACCTTGGAGACATCTTTAGAGCTTAGAAGCTGGAGACATCTGGAGTTTATCTGACTCTTAGAGAGACATATTTACATTTCCAAAGGTTAGGATGAGAATCTAGGATCATTTCCATTCCATCTCAAAGAAGCAAAAGTTTTTTCCCTGCCATTGGCATCTTTCTTCTGTGCATAATGGGAGAAAATTCAATGTCCAACATTAATTCATGAAATGCCCATTACTTGAGCAGGGAATTTGGCATAGCTCTCATTGTATTACCTCAAGGATGAGGTTGGGGATAACCACAAGGAGGAATGTGCTTATTATTTAAAGAAAGGTAATTACTTAGAAATTTATCTTTGATCTAGAATACCTCATGTAAGCACTAATAAAGATAAAGACTAAAAACCCAACAAACTGTTTGGTCAAGTTGATTTTCATGAAAAGAACACCTCAGTGATAGTCATTTGAAAATTTCCAGATGTATTATGAGGCACTGTCTTAGGCATATAGTATCCTATATAATTGTAGTGGTTTGTGCATCATAGCTCCTATCATGACAGAAATTGGTGGAGCTTAATATGTACCACAGAAAGACAGGCTTGCGCTTCTGCCTTCTGCCACATGGGGACACTGCGTTCCTTCCTTCTGGAAGATGCGGCCCTCACCAGACAACCATCCTGTTGGTACCTTGATCTTTGACTTCCCAGTCTTCAAAAGATAAATGTCTGTTCTTTATAAATTACCTAGTCTGCAGCTAACAGCATACAACAGACCAAGACAGAAATAGGTGTCAGACTTGCATTATGGGAAGGGATCTTCCTGCTGACTCTTCCTTCTTCCCCTTTTTCCTTCACAGACATTCCTCTAAATACATCTCTGGCACGTAAAATTAGATCTTGCTTTCTGCTTTTCAGAGGATCCAAAGTGACACAGACATGAATGTAGAAGCATGTAATCTAAGTTGCCGTTAGAAGCCTTCATATAACCCAAAAGAACTAGCTATAGGTTGATGCTGACATATTGGGCAGTAATAGAAAGGATCTGGTTTCTAGTCAATGTCAGTGTCTGAGTCTATTTGGGTAGCTCTAGAAAAATATCATAAACTAGACAGTTTATAAACAATAGAAATTAGTTTTTTGGAGTTTTAGAGGCTGGGAAGCCCAAGATCAAGATGCCAGATGATTTGATATCTGGTGAGGTTCTGCTTTCTGGTTCATAGATGGCATCTTCTCCTGTGCCTTCACATGGTGGAAAGGGCTAACTGGCTCTCTGGGGTCTCTTTCATAAGAGTACTAAACTCCATTCATGAGATCTCTACCCTCATGACCTCATCACATCTCAAAGGCTCCACCTCCTAATACCATCACCTTGGGGGTTAGGATTTCAGCATAGGAATTTTGCGGGGACATATGCAGGAATTTTTTGCTCTTTAGCTCAGCTAATCTGGGTTCTTGTCTCACAACCAGGGAGAGTTAGGCACACAGACACATTGAAGGGTTAGGAGGATGGAATTTATTAAGCAAAAGGAAAACTCTCAGCAAAGAGAGGGGTCCTGTAAGCAGCTTTTCACCTCAAAAATTGAATACCAGGGCCACTCCACATGAGCTGAAGAGGCCAGGCCTCTCCCCTGCATAAGGCATGAATTCTTGGTGGCTCCACCCCATTCCCACAGTGGGCACACGGGCATGCCCAGGCAAGCTATAGGTACTATCAGAAAGGGCAACATTCAATTGATTAAAAGCATTATTCAGAAAGAATCAATCAGGAAAGGGAGGGCAAACAGGGGCAGAAGTTCACTTTCTGGGTCATGTGTTTCATCCGTACCACCAGTCTGGTCTTTCAGCCTTCAGGCTGTTTTAGGCTTGAAGGTGAGGTTTCACCGGGGACCCTTTCCTTTCTGCCTAGGCATTTGTCTGCTTCCTGCCTCTTTCAGACACACATCAATTCATTGAAGTCAGTAAAAGACTGAATCAGCTACTCTAAACTTGTCTTATTTCTGAACCATTATGTGAATTCACTTGTGTCCTTATTGGTTAAGTGAATTTAAATGGTATTCTTTACTACTTGCAGCCAAAATAATCTTAGTCCGTATAATAAACAACTGAATAGCGAAGTGTGTAGAGTGGTTAGCACAGTGTATAAACATACAAATTGAGGACATTTTTGTATGGTTAAAAGAATGAACTCTAGAACCAGGCTGCTTGATTTCAAATTTCAGATCTACCACTTACTAGGTATACTAATTTGGGCAAGTATTTTAAAAAATAGAGCTAATAATATCATTTATCTCAGAGGGTCATTAGAAGGATTAAATTAATTACATGTAAAATACTTTTAAGTATTCCAAGCACATAAGTATTATATGAATGTTTATTATTAGTAGTAGTTGTGAGTGCTCAATTAACATGATCATTATTATTATGAATAAATTACATGATCATTATTATGAATATAGATAACTAAGTTCTGTGAAAATTATATTTGAAAGAAATAGTGGCTAAGTTTGTGGTCTGGTCAGCAAAAGTGAAATTGTGATGTTCACTGCACAATTAAAATAGATATTCACGTATAGATATTAATTGGTGTGAACAAAACAGCAAGCGTCAGAAATAAAGTAATAAAATTACTTCCATTTAGATGGTAGATCTTTCTTATCACATAAAATCAAGCAGATAATTTAAATCTCAAGAATTTTAGTTAAACTTTCATTCAAATTGGATGATTCTGTCTAGTAATAGCAGATCCATATGAGCCACATTTTCTCTAGTCTAGATATGTTTCATATTTTCTGGCCGAATCATAATGAAAATGAATTGGTAATTGTCTCTCCTCACTGGAAAGATGTTGTTCAATAGTAGAGATGGAGAGCACTGTAGCCACTTCTTATTTAGCTTGAATAGAATTGGCTACTTGTAGAACTGTTGGTAGCTCTAAGTTGTCAGTAAAAATGCTGATAATTTCTTTAGGTCAAGCCTTTTAATTTTAGATAAATAATTTTCATGATTATTCTTTATGATAATTTAGAATTTTATAATCTTGCTACCTTCCCACCACTAGACAATGCAACTACTGTGGCCACATACGTAGAACAGTATCAATTATTTTATTGTGACTGAACCCTATAATTCAGTACAAAATAGATAAAGTTATGTACATGAAGTCCTAGGTTAAGATATTTTTCTGAGTTTCTATATAGTCTACAGATTTTCTCCTTTCAGGTAATCTTTAGTTCATTACTGGGACATAATCATGAATGGTGCAAAGATAGAGAATTATGGCTAGGAAGATATATAAAAAAACTTGTCCTTTGTAGCAACATAGATGGAACCGGAAGCCATCATCTTAAGTGAAACAAGTCAGACAGAGAAAGACAAATACCAACATATTCTCACTTGTAAGTAGGAGCTAAATAATGTGTACACATGAGCATGGAGAATACAATGATAGACAGTAGAGCCTTGGAAGGTTGAGGAGGTGGGAGTGTGGTGGATGATGAGAAATTACTCAATGAGTACTAAAGGAAAATAGAATATTTTACCCCCAAATATATTTCTTTTGCATATTTTGAAATGGCTGCCACAGAGCCAGCAAAAGAAGTGGCCTTGCTAAGCTGTCTTTTGTGGAGAAAAAATGGCATCACTAGAGAACCTTCATTAATGTAGTGGCACTCACCCCTACTTTTTATGCTTTTCTGGGATCCAGGAGAAATTGAGAATCTGTCACCTTTAAAAACCTAGAAATAAATATTTACTATCTATTCTTTCTGAGGGAGACTTCATCTACATAACAAGGCCAACTTTTGGTAGCCAGGCTCCTTCTTTTCTCTCTCTCACAAGTGGTCTTGCTACTAAACCTGACTTACCAACATAACCAATTTTTGAGCATGCTCTGAGTCTGCATTCTTTACTATGGCCTCGGAATAGTATATGAGCTTCTGTATCTTACTGTTGGATGGATCTTCATTATGAAGGCTCCTATGTGTGCATGTTAAATTAATTTGTATGTCCTTTCTCCTATTAATCAATCTGCCTTAGGTCAGTAATATTTCAGCAAACCTTTGAGGGGTCAAGAGCCTATGGTCCCCCAGCAATACAATGTAGGTTAATTGCATGATGGATGACCTAAATGGCATGACTTAATCACTACACAATCTATACATGTAACAAAGTTATACTTGTACCCCGTACATATTACAAATAAAAGGTAATTTAATATTAGTAAAATAAATGCATTCAAGCCAGTGCACAATAGTAAAGAATTTGTAAATTATTAACACTTAATTTCTCTATATTTGTCTTAATCAGCAAAAGGGTGTTTAGCCAAGAAGGTATCTGGGAAGCCAAAATATATATCAGTAATGCCCATGTACTTTTTTTTTTTTTTGAGATGAAGTCTCACTCTGTCACCCAGGCTGGAGTGCAGTGGCACAATCTCAGCTCACTGCAATCTCTGCCTCTCGGGTTCAAGCAATTCTTCTGCCTCAGCCTCCCGAGTAGGTGGGACTACAGGTGCGTGCCACCACGCCTGGCTAATTTTTGTATTTTTTAGTACAGACAGGGTTTCACCATATTGGCCAGGCTGGTCTCGAACTCCTGACCTCATGATCTGCCTACCTCAGCTTCCCAAAGTGCTGGGATTGCAGGCATGAGCCATTGCGCCTGGCTGCCCATGTTCTTTGCTTAGAAGAAAATAAAAATAGGCACTCTATCATCGCCATTTTTAAAAATTCAACTTTTATTTTAGATACAAGGGATACATATGCAGGTTTGTTACATGGGTATATTACATCATGCTGGAGTGTGGAGTAGAAATCCTGTCACTCAGGTAGTGAGTAAAGTACCCAATAGGTAGCGTTTCAATCCATGCCGCTCTCCTTCCCTCCCTGCTCTAGTAGTCCTCAGTATCTGTTGTTCCCGTGTTTATGTCTATGTGTGCTCAATGTTTAGCTCCTACTTATAAGTTAACTTTGACTATTATTTTTAACTTTAATTTAAATAATTTCAAACTTACAAAAACATTGTAGTAGTAGTATAGAGAACTCCCATTATCCTTTACACATATTCACAAGTTAACATTTTGCCACATGTCCTTTATCATTATTATTCTCAAATAATAGGCACAATCCTATTATCTAGCATATAGTATATATTCACTTTCTTCCGATTATCCCAATAATGTCCCAATAATATTTTTTCTAGCAATGCAGGATCACACATTTCATTCAGCTAGCATGTGACTTTAGTCTCCTTTAATTAGAATGTTATTTCAGCCAGTCTTTTTCTTCTATGATATTGATATTACTGAGAATTATGGTCCATGTATTTTGTAGAATGTCCCTCAATTTGTATTTGTCTGAGGTTTCCTCATGGTTGTATTTAGGTTGTGCGTTTTTTGCAGGAATATTGAAGAGGAGATGAGTACTTTGATGTGTCTGATTATCAATGATATTAATTTTGATCAGTTTTTAAGATAATGTCTGCAAATTTTCTCCACTGTAAAATTACTATTTCTCTCTCTGTAGTCAATACATAATTTGTGGAGAAATGCAGTAAATATAGTATATTGTGCCTCATGTATTGCCCAATAATTTTAGTGCCTATTGATGATTCTTAAAATACATTATTAATATGATGGTTACAAAGTGGTGATTTTCTAACTCTATCATTTTTATCATCACTTTGTTTTTATACAAAAAGCATTCATACTTGGCTACATGCCATTCTAGTTCATGGTAGATAATACACAGTTTAGAAAGGGTGTTCAGAAAAAAAGAAACACGCTGACAGCAGAGGTGACAGGTTACAGCGGAATAGAAGAGAGAAAAAAGGTGGCAAAATCTAAGAATTTACAAAGCAGAGCAATATATGTTTGTCTCTGAGCTGAACACTTTAGGTCATAATTTATATCCTATCTTTAGCCACAGAAACCATAAAAAGTCCCCACTGCAGCTGCAAATGGTTGGCTTAGGAAATCACTATAGCCTTGGTTTTCAACCATTTACATTGAATGTTTACCCCACAGTTTCCTTCGTTTTGATTTTACACCCAGAATTTCTCTCTGTTTGAATTTGGAGGTTTTGCATGACATATTGATTTAGCTTGTTTCCAAGATATTTTAAAAATTTTCACCATAGGCTCCTGCCACTGTGTCCCTTGGGTAAGTAATGCCCACCTCTGGGCTTGGGATACTAGCTTCCAGACTAAGCCTCTGTTGCCCTCCTTTCTGATTCTTTGAAAGTTGGGATAGAACACTCTGATGGCGCTCACTGAGGGGTCATATAAACTTACACACGTTAGTAACCTTTAAGGTCACCTAGATGTCATTTATTACAGACAAGTATGGTAATTAACAAATTAAGAATTAATAATACATTAATTAATATGTGATCACTAATGATAATGATTAGTGGATTGATTAACATAAACTGACTCAGGCATTGGGAAAATGTAAATTTATGTGCAATGTCGTTATTTAATAGACAAGAAAAAAGTGCAATGTTCATATACATGAATAAAAATGGAATTTTTTATACTTGTACACTTAATTGAATGAACACCTTTTATAATTTTTAATGTCTGCATAGTATTCATCAAATAAATCAATAATTTATT
Source organism: Macaca thibetana thibetana (assembly GCF_024542745.1). NCBI lineage: Eukaryota > Metazoa > Chordata > Mammalia > Primates > Cercopithecidae > Macaca > Macaca thibetana. The sequence goes on along the minus strand of NC_065598.1, from coordinate 92,054,535 downwards.
TAGCCAATAACATATGGTTATAATTTTTCATAATTTCAAGTAATGTTAGGAAGAACTGTATGAAAATAAATATATTTACAAATAAATAAGTTTATGTCCTTGAAACTCATAAAAGAGGAATGCTTGAATAAAAGGGAATGGAGAATTTCAAGAATTTTGGTTTTCATTGCCAAAATATCCTCTAGAAAGTTGCAGTCATAGTATTACTGAAACCACCTTTTCAAAAATTGTATCAATGAGAAAATTATGGCAGTGAAGGAGATTTGATGTTGCCAACTCCTTCTTGCCTTTGGCCTTCAAGCTGTCCTTAATTACTACTCAAACTAGGTCAAACTAACTTTGGGAGACAATTAATTTATAGTTTCAATGATAATAGCCTTTCCCCAAAACTCAACCACTGGACCCAAGGACCTATGGCTCCAGCTTGACCAACCACTCCTGTGGTCCCACCCAGAAGCACAAGAGGACCATTTCCACACCCTTATGATTGCACCCCCAACCAATTAGCAGCATGCACCCATTGCCTAACAACCCCACCCCTTCCCCCAAACTACCTTTGAAAAACCCTAGCCCCCAAATGCTCAGAGAGATTGATTTGAGTAATAAATTTGTCTCCCATGTGGCATGGTTGGCCTAATGTCAATTAATCTTTCTTTACTTTTCTTTACTGCAATGCCATGGCCTCTGTGAACTGATTTTGTTTGTGCAGTGGGCAGGAAGAATCTATTGGGTGGTTACACTACCATCTGTGTAACCTCAGCACACTGAGTGTTAACGTGATTTTTATTTGTAATTTAATAATCAAGATATGTTTTATTTCAATCACTAGTGAATAATTTTCAAATGTTTATTGGTATCTGAATATCTTTTTTCCATTTTTGAACTCTTGTTTTTTTTCCTTACTGATTTATGAGAGACCCTTATATATTAAGGAGATTAGTTCATCTTTGAGTTTGTGTGCCTATTCTTTTATATCTGTTAGTAGAATATTGAATGTTTTGTCCTGGACATTTTAATATTGAGTAGTTTCAATATTAAATCTTTTACATGTTTTGTTTTTCCTGTTTTCAATAGGATATTTCCTTTTATTATGCTTTTATTCAGTGTATATGTGTATACACATAGACAGTGGCTGGAGTAAAGTCACTTTCTAAATTCTCATGTTGATTTTAACAGTTTCGTCCAGTTGAATCTTATAAATTTTCTATGTAGGAAATCATACTATCTATGAATAATAGTAAACTTGCCTCTTTCTTTTAATATGTTTTCTCTTTTCTCCTTATCTTACTTAATTGGACAACATTCTCAGAACAATATTAATTCACAGTAGTTATAATGGGCATCTTCTTTTATTTCTATTTTTCAATAGGTTGAAATTTAACATTAAGTTTTAATATCTAACCTTTTAGGTTACATATTAATTATATGAAAGTTTTAATTATAAGCCTAGGGCATAGCTTTTCGATACTTAAAAAAAGGAGAAAAAAGAGGCTTCACTTTATTAGAAGCAATTTTTTAAAAAAATTTATTTATTATTATTATACTTTAAGTTGTAGTGTACATGTGCATAACGTGCAGGTTTGTTACATATGTATACTTGTGCCATGTTGGTGTGCTGCACCCATCAACTCATCATTTACATCAGGTATAACTCCCAATGCAATCCCTCCCCCCTCCCCCCTCCCCATGATAGGCCCCTGTGTGTGTGATGTTCCCCTTCCTGAGTCCAAGTGATCTCATTGTTCAGTTCCCACCTATGAGTGAGAACATGCGGTGTTTGGTTTTCTGTTCTTGTGATAGTTTGCTAAGAATGATGGTTTCCAGCTGCATCCATGTCCCTACAAAGGACGCAAACTCATCCTTTTTGATGGCTGCATAGTATTCCATGGTGTATATGTGCCACATTTTCTTAATCCAATCTGTCACTGATGGACATTTGGGTTGATTCCAAGTCTTTGCTATTGTGAATAGTGCTGCAATAAACATACGTGTGCATGTGTCTTTATAGCAGCATAATTTATAATCCTTTGGGTATATACCCAGTAATGGGATGGCTGGGTCATATGGTACATCTAGTTCTAGATCCTTGAGGAATCGCCATACTGTTTCCCATAATGGTTGAACTAGTTTACAATCCCACCAACAGTGTAAAAGTGTTCCTATTTCTCCACATCCTCTCCAGCACCTGTTGTTTCCTGACTTTTTAATGATCGCCATTCTAACTGGTGTGAGATGGTATCTGATTGTGGTTTTGATTTGCATTTCTCTGAAGGCCAGTGATGATGAGCATTTTTTCATGTGTCTGTTGGCTGTATGAATGTCTTCTTTTGAGAAATGTCTGTTCATATCCTTTGCCCACTTTTTGATGGGGTTGTTTGTTTTTTTCTTGTAAATTTGTTTGAGTTCTTTGTAGGTTCTGGATATTAGCCCTTTGTCAGATGAGTAGATTGCAAAAATTTTCTCCCATTCTGTAGGTTGCCTGTTCACTCTGATGGTAGTTTCTTTTGCTGTGCAGAAGCTCTTTAATTTAATGAGATCCCATTTGTCAATTTTGGCTTTTGCTGCCGTTGAGAAGCAATTTTTTTAATAGAAATGTTCTAAGTGAGCCATCCTTATGTTTGGAATGCTGAATAAAATTTGAGAAATCCTTTTTTAGAGTCTCAAACTTCCTGTGTGACAAAAACTATTTTTTCCTATTTTTTTTTTTTTAAATCAGGAAAAAAGAATTAGGCTTAATAACATGTTTTTCATTATTTTTTAAAAATTAAAGCATTAGGCTTTGTGGCCACCACTTTAAAGAATCTTATGCACTGTTATGGTCTGTTGATTACTTATTCTTATAAAAGAAAGATACTTTGAAACTTCTAGTAAGCGTTTTTTAAACATTCAGCATCATTCACACTTGTTAAACACAAAATAATTTGAGCAGATATAAAACAAAGAGAAAAGCAAAACAAAAGCAAAAGCATTTTTTTTTGAATTCAGTCAGCTGATTTTTTTTCTTTGTAGTGGATATTATTCTAAATGACTGTTTGGTTTAATTGTGCCTAATCACATCAGTCCATTTGGGATTTTTTTTCCCCCAATGCTATTATTCCGGATGAAATTGAAGAGCTCTTTTCACATTTCAAAAGGTGTATCAAATTTTGTACACATTACCCCTTCTGTTAATATAATCCATTTTATTCCCCATGGTAAGAACATCAGTGGTTTCAAACAAAAGAAATGCAGCCAATTGAAACTGTTGATCAACAGATTTGAGTTCAAAGAGCCAATTTCCAGTTCTGCCATTTAGAATATATATTTGTGTATAATATGAGGTTCTAAGGAAAGTCCACATTTGTATCATTCATATTTCTATTTTTCTAAATATTTTAGCTGAGAAGCACAAGAAAATCACTGAAATAACGCTTCTACGATTATAAGCATCCAAATGGTAAAGAGTGTTTTGTTTTTGAGTGTCTCTACAATTTTAACTGCCTTTTGTTCTCAAGTTAGATATAAGAAATTTGTATCTGACTAATTTTCCTCTTTAAACTACAGCAGTCAACATTTTGGCAGTGTTTGAAACTTGATGTGCAATTCATGTGCATTCTTAAGCCATTGCTTGCTTGCTTTTCCTCTTTCCCTCCCTCTCTGCCACCCGATTCTCTCCTTTTCTCCTTTCCTTCCTTCCTTCTTTCTCTCTTTTCTTCCTTATGCTTCCTTACTGCAGATTTAAGGAAATGAAAGGACATAGTCTTAAAGTAGATGGGTTGATAGGTGCAGCAAACAACCATGGCAGATGTTTACATATGTAACAAACCTTCACATACTGCGCATGTACCCCAGAATGTAAAATAAAAATAAAAATTAATAATAAAAAAGTATCTAGGTGCTATGATTATATTAATTATATTTTCTCTATTATTGCCATCAAGCATTCAAAACCTTGGCAATTGATTGCCAGTGTGATGCTGATACATAGTGGCCTAGGATGATGAGAGAGACTAAGAAACAAAGAGATGGAAAGAGAGAGGTGTTGGGATGGGAAGAGAGAGAGAGAGAGAATGAATGAATGAATGAATGCAATTCATGAAAGAGAGGAAAGAGATGAGCCTAATTTTACATTCAATTTTTTTCAAAGCTTGTAAGGGGTCATGTCTTAGAGGAAAGTGGAAAGTGAAGTACACTGGGAGACCTGAGTTCTAGGTTCTGCTCTCTTGCAAGCTCACTGTATAAAAGAAGTTAATCACTTCACCTGTCTGGAGTTCAGTTTCTTCATCTGTAAAAAACTGAGGAAGTTTTCATCTCTAAGCTCACTGGGATATAAATTCCACGAGGACAAAAATTTTGTCTCTTTTCTCTTCTCATGTATCTTCAGCACCTAGAACAGTGTCTGGCACAATGTAGACGCTCAATAAATGTTTATTGAATGAATAAGGCTTTTTTCCAACCCTGTTATTCAACAATTTTGCTCTAAAGGACAGATAAAAGCAGTAGTATGGCAAAGGTATATATAAACTTGGGATTGTATAGTGTGTTTGCTTACTCTCTTCCTACACAAAAGCCTCTAGCATCACCTATCTGATAGATAGGTGATTAAGAATTGTATCTCCTCCCCTATACTCCTATGAAAAATTATATGTTAAAGGAGGCATTGTGCTCAGGAAAAATAGTTTCTTGTTCAAGATTTCTCACTAACTAGCTCTGTGATTTTGACCAAGTCATTTAACTCTTTCAGAACTCATTTTTTTCCTCATGTATAAAATGTCAGTATTATTAGTTTCCTTTGATCATACATTTATTCACCCATTCATTTCATTCAACAAACTTTTATGGAATGCTAGTGTATGTAAAGGATTGAGATGAATAAAGTGAGTGATTTATCAAATCATTAAATCTTTAAAATTCTGAGACTGTTCAAGTATATTTTTAGATACAGACATTAAAAAGGAATTGCTAAATTATTTCCTGAGTTTAGCTTTATAATTTTCAATTATATTTTATTCCAGGTAAAAATTAGTTATTATATTTATATTAATTGCATAGACTCTTTACTTTTTTATTCATTTTTTCTTAGGAGAATGAAAAGTAATTAAACTATTTCAGTTTTCTCTTTGGCAAGGACTAAGTCTTGACTCTAGTGCACATTAGTTTTTTCTGTTCGATGTATTAGATGTATGGTTTTAAAATATCTAACTGTAATAAACTGTGATATTAGTATAAGCATGTGACTATAAACAGAGCTTTTAATACCACACCCTATTTTTGGCAGTTTTGTTTTTGACCTCAGAGTAGAAAAGAAATACTGGCATATTCTCAAATATTCTCTCCTGACTGATTCTGTCTGTGAGTTCAGCATTGTTATAATGTCCCATACTTTTGTGGTATAAAAAGGGATAAAATATCACCTGATTTCTTGTATGTACATGTGGTTTCTTCATGTATATTTAATGAGGATGGGAGTGATTGGCGTGATCCATCTATGACTCACAAACCCTTTCTTTATACTTGAATGGCTGTATATTGATGTTCTTATTTGGTGTCACTTATTGGACTGTGTTGTTATTCTCCTTTTTGGCTTCACTGATGCATGAACTTGTAAATTCTAACTGAGCCATTGTGTCTCAGAATGTCACATCACAGCATGGTCTTTTTACAGTGGCAGCTGCTGGTTCTCTTCTGTTGACTGCAACGTTATGTTGCTTGACTTTGGCATCAGTGAGTTCTTAGTGTTTGTGCTATTTCTTCGGTAGGCCAAACATTCAGCAATTGGTTTGGTAATGAAATTGGACTCCTTTGCTTAAGGTTATCTACACTTTTGGCTTTTGGCTTGATTTTGTTTAAAGAAAGAGCTGTTTGTATTTAAACAAAGAGAAAACATATATAATTACTTTGGGTATTTGCCTTAGAGATTCACATGGGAAGCCTGGGGGTGAGAATAATATTTTGGAGAACTTAATATTCATGGTTGAAAATGATTAAGATTCATGAAGGGAGCACTATGGCTCCTTCATTAAATGTATAACTATGAATACATTTTATTTCCAGTTTGGAGTCCAGAACTGTTCTTGTATTGTGGGACATAAATGAATAAATTCAACTAGGATCCAGATTTGAAAAATCTATTAATATAAAAGATAAATCCTATCCATAGTTAACTGTATATTAAGACAGAAAAAAGTGATTAAAAAAAGCATATATAAATGCTAAAGAAATTCAGAAGGTGAAGAGAGAATCTCTAGCTAAGGGATGAGAGGAAGCATGGAGGAAATGGCACTTGAGTCTGATGTTGGACTTTGAGTGGATGTTGAGGTGAAATCCAGATGGGGAGTAAAGTCAACAAAGATACATAGATGAGGAAGCACAGGGTATATACCGGGATCCATGGCTAAAGGTAAGATAGTCTTACCGGTAAATCATTGAGTAAGTATTTACAAATAAGTCTTACAATTTCATAGCATTTTGCCATTTCTTTACTTTTAAAGTATGCCACGACTCTAACATAGATAGTGGCCTAATTGTCTTTCAACCTCTGTGATGCTAGACATGAACCCAATTTTCCCTCCAGTCTTAGAAAGAGAGATTTTTTCTGTTCAGGTTTGGATTTTTCCACTTGTCATCTTCCTCCCATTTCTTTCTGCTCTCCCTGAAATCATGGCCTTGTTCTATCAGCTAAACCAAAACTCCTGTTTCTTTCTTTCTAATGGCTCATTCCGAGTACTTTATATACCCAACTTAAAACAAATTCCTATGTCTATGGCTTTCACTTTCTTTTATTTCTTTAAAAGTTAGTCTTATTCAGAGTATTCTTCACTTGTCTCCATTTTTCCTCGCATATGTTTACTCGTCAACTCACTGCAACCAGACTTCCTTACTCATAACTTTATTGAAACTGCTTAGCCAATGGAATTTAGGAAGAAATAGTATAGGAAATTTTCAAAAAGCACTCATATAGGAAAAGGGAGTATTTCTTTCCCCCTTGTTTCTTCATACTTTCTGAAATGCAAGTGATGACTGAAGCAGAAAGCAGTTATCTTTGACCATGAAGTGAATGCCATAGCTTGAGAAAAACGCAGCAGCACATGGAAGAAGCCTGCATTCCTCGTGACTTTGAGAAGCCAACCTAGCTGCCCTGAACTTTGTCTTTGAAAAAAGAAGTAAATTTTTTCTTTGTTAAAGCTACTCCTATTTTGTACTTTTGGTCATTTTTAGCTAAACCTACTCTCAGTTAATATATTGGGTGATGTTAACTGCTCTTACAACTTATAACATTTCTTATATAACAATGACTCATCTATATCTCTATCTTTCTTTTAAACTTCATGAGATTCAGTATTTCCTACCTAACTTACCCACACATATGCCCATGCATATCTCAAATTTAATGTGTTTGAAGATGCTCGAAGATGAAGTAATTTTCTCTAACTAACTCCTTTCCTATGTTTCTAACCTCAGCGAATATTATCCAGAGACAGGAGTTATGGGGCTATCCCCTGAATTTTATCTGTCCCCTCTTCTGAATCTTCACTATTAAAGCTTCACTTTAGGCCCTTTGGCACAACTTGATTTATTTCTAACTAATCTATCTGCCTCAGATCTTGCTACATATCTAATCCATCCACTAATCTGTCACCATGGTTATGTTTCTGAAATGGACATCTATTTATTTCTGAAAGGAATGCTATCTCATTTAAAATTCTTCAGTGATTTTACATTACCAAGTAGATGAAGTAGAATCTTCTTAGCATGCAAAGCCTTCCATGATCTGTATCCTGCCTACCTCTCCCTAGCTTTATCTCTGCTGAATAGCCTACTGAATTGACCATTTCCTTTCTATCACACATTATTCTACTTTTTTCCCCTCTGCTTTAAATACCTTTTTCCACCTTCAGTTCTATATTTAAACTTTTAACCAAATAATACTATACACATTCAGTTGTATTTTATGTCCTTTATGAAGACTTTTCTCACCAACCTTTATGAAGACTGTTTTGACCATTCCCTCAAGTATGTGTTGCTTTACTCTCAGATTTCTATACTAGTATCCACAACACTTGAAGATAATTGAGAGTGGAGAGAGATTACATTCACCTTTGTATCCTCAGCCCCTACTAAGGTGCCTGCCATAAGTGGGTACCTAATAAGTACCTATTATATTAGTTAATTGAGTGGATTATAGTAGCATTAGGAATGTAAAGTAAACTTCAATTCTAAGAATATGAAAGAGGTAAAATAAACAGGGCTTAGTAACTGACTGAATGAAGGAACTTAGAGAAACAGAGAGGTCAAAGCTGGCTCTGGTATTTTAAGCCAAGATGATGACAGGATGTAGATACCTATAAGGAAAAAATGGAATGAAGAGAGGAGAAAGTTTAGCTGGAAGATGAGACCTGCTCTGGGCACCTTGAGTTTAATATACTGGTTGTATAGACAGATGAGAATTGGATAAAAATGACCTGGAATGCAATTAGACTCCCTGGACAATTGAAAGATCCTTTTACTGGATTATCAGTGGACATCACAAGATGTAATTTATCAGTTTAAGCTGAGAGTAAACACTAGGAATCACAAGGTTCAGAAGATTAAAAACATGAAGCAAGATGCAGATATGGACCGGGAAATGAGGCATCACTAGGATTGAATGACCTGGTTTAATTCAACATGTAAGGCTCTCTGCTCCCATGTGAGGTTCATATGGATAACTACCCTGTTTCAGGAGTTGATCTAAGTCAAAGGAGACTTTACCATTTGGAATAATTGCTCATACCCTATCACAAGACACTTAATAACTAACCTCTGAACCTTTCTGTCAATAGTGAGGTATAAAAGATTTGTTAAAAGCCCCCCTCCACTAATATGAATAAATTAATTTATAAAAAATTATTGAAAATATGTGACAATGCAATCATAAGATGGGGACCAGAAATATCAAGAAAATTGCGGATTGTTAGGGCTCCTTTCTGCCAAAAATACTAAAATACAATTTTAAATACAAAGACCTTCATAGTAGTATTATTCTGTATCTTATTTTATGAAAGAAAGCAGGAAAACAAAAGAAGCAAACAATCTCAGGTTAGCTCTTAGGAATTGCTCACAGAGACTTTTGCTGCAGCCTGCCAGGAAGATCTCCTCTTGGAATTATTGTTACTTTTTGATGAGAATGTCTAAAAATTCAATCTCCAAGTTCAGCCAGAATCCAATAAATAAATTAAATGAATTAAATATTTACTGAGCATGCGAAATCCTGGGGGTAAAAATAAAAGCAGACACACTTTCTGTTCTCAGGGAACTCACAGTTTAGTGGAGGAACTCTGCCTCAGTTTAGAAATGCTTTCAAAGCTTGTCTTATCTCAAGAAGATACTTGCAGAAGGGAATTATGCAAACATATAACAGAATTGTGTACTATGTTCAGAGCCCTGCAGTTTCAGAGCACTTACTATATCAATGACAGGAAAACTCCTCTGATTCTTGAATGCTAACTTTTGCGAATGTCATTGATGCATGAAAATACACACTTATCCCTGAATTTAGGCCACAGCCTTGCTAGAGGGTTTGCAAGAACCATAGTTCCAAATAGTTAATAAATGTCTAGACTCATGGAATAAATTATGTCCTATTGATAGGACAGAGTTTTGGATAAATTTTTAAGCAAATCCAAATGTACTAAGAAGCAGTAGTTCTGAAGTTCTCAACTGAGTGATTTGTTAGCTATTTTGGATTAGCTGGATAAATTAGCTGTATATCTTGGATTAGCTGGGTAACTTCACCATGAGTTAGATATGTGTTTTGAGGTAATGATACTTTATTACCATCTAATGTGCTTGAAAGGATTATTTCTTACTTATCATGTCACTGTCAGAAGAAGAGGTCAGAATCAGGGAGGAGCTCAGAATGAGAAAGATTGAAGGAAATCATCAAGTACCAGGAGTTTCCAGGTGTCAGGCAATAAGCTCTAGGTAGAACAAGAGTGAGCATTGAGGGAACAATATCCACTGTTCACAGGGGCATTTTCCTAAGTTCTGACATATCATATCATATTTATTTTCAGTGTCTTATATTTTTTTTACAGCTGACAAAATTGGATTAGAGAGGTTAAATAATTTGCTCGAATCTCATAACTAGTAATTGGTGTCAGTGAGATGCAAATCTAAATCTGCTCAACACCAAAGCCATTGCTCTTAACCAGCATTTTGAACTGTCAAAATGTTGAAACCATGATCTGGAACACAATAGATCAGAGTCAGGCTGATGAGCCTTATAAGAGTGTAAGAGAATAAAAAGTCAGGAGGGGAAAGAGAAACATCATGAATACTTCAGGCTTAGGCTGGGAGGGTAGAGGAGAGACAAATCAATTATAAAGTGGAGTGTTTCTGGGGTATTAAAAAACCTCCTCATCCTGACTTGCCGGTTTATATCTGCTAAGAAATTCTCTTTTTAGAGCTGTGATTTAAATAATTAATGTGATTCTGATACTGTGATTGGGAGTTATTGAAAATAGAATTCTGAAGCACAGGGATGAAAACAATCTTAGCCTGAATGGGAAATGTCAAGGTAGCTCTATAGTAGCTATAGTCTTTTTGCAGGGGAAGATGGGATTGGGTGGGGTGGGGACAGAGGGTGAGAGGGAGAACTATAGCAAGTAATGTTATTATAAGTTCTGTATCTTAAAGAATTGTTGTAGTCATTAGTCATCTGAATATGATTTCAGTTTTAGAATTAAAACTTTTTATGAATGGCATTGTATTCTGCACATTTCTATTTTCATCAGGCTTTGATTTCATTCCTTATTTTCTTTGAAAAAGATAGTACAGTAGCCATATTATCATATAGATCTGTGCCCAGCCCACTAGATGTATTGTATGATGGAAATATCCAAAGATTATTTTATTGACTATAGAATTGTTCATGATGGTTCAACATGTGTAAGTGGATGTAGGTAGGGGATACATAGATATCTTTTATTATGGAATTATCATTCCATTCACCACCACTCTCTAATTGTATCAGCATGATAAACTGCCATGCATTGTTTGTATTTAACCACTTGTTTAAATTTTTACAGCAATAATTTTTGTTGTCACATTTTTTTTCACTCTGAAGAATTTGAGGTTTTCCTGGAAAAATATCTGAATTAACACCTACACACACCCCTATATTTCTTAGATAATTCTGCCAGTGGTGATCACTACCAGTATGTCCTTGCAAGTAGGATATAAACTTCCCAATACATTATTGATTCCTATGCTTCAGGCACTGTTAGAGATTATGGGGTGTGAGGCTTTGGTCCCCTGGAGGTTCTCTGAAAATAACTGATATGAGGCAGATTGATTAATAGGAGAAAAGGCATACAAATTTATTTAACACGCATACACAGGAGGCTTCAGAATGAAGACCCAAAGATACAGGGGGAATTGTTTATTTTGATGCTTAGGTTCAACAAAGTATGTATAAAGCCAAAATATCTGAGACAAGTCTCAATCAATTTAGGATATTTATTTTGCCAAGGTTAAGGATGCACCCATGACACAGCCTCAGGAGATCCTGAGAACATGTGTCCAAGGTGGTTGGAGTACAGCTTGCTTTCATATATTTTAGGGAGACATAATACATCAATCAATACATTTAATTCTTACATTGATTGAATCTGGAAGGGCAGGACAATTTGAAGAGGGAAGTAGGGGGGTGGCTTCCAGGTCATAGGTAGATTTAAAAATTTTCTCACTGGCAATTGGTTGAAGAGTTATTATCAGTAGAAAGGAATGTCTGGGTTACCACAGAGGTTGAGGAGAATAGAATGTAAATGTTTCTTATCAGACTTAAGGTCTGTGTTGATGTTAATTCTGGAGGGGTGTAGTGAAGCATGTCCAATTCCCTCTTCCATCATGGCCTGAACTAGTTTTTCAGATTAACTGTGGAATGCCTTTGGATGAGAGAAGGGGTCCATTCAGATGGTTGGGCAACCTTGGAATTTTATTTCTGGTTTTCATATGGACACCTGTGTAGAAATATGATTGGACAAAAAGGGTATGATCTAATGCTAACAGATGAAGTGAGGAAACCCAGCAAGGCCTGTCTGTTTAGATTCTTCTTGGCGTCTCTGAGAATTCCTTCCTTTCTTCTGGGTGTGGAGTAGGGCCCTGTCTGGCATGGAGGTCTTAGAAGCTACAGTCAAGTGAGGTAGGTCTGATAATTTCTTTACGGCCAGTTTTTACACAGAAAGGTGGAAGGAAAATTGGACTAATATTTTTAGGTTTTATGACTGGCTTTAGTGAAATGGAGCTCTGGTTTCTATGACCCCTTTGGGGAAGAGTTATTCTAGTTTCTATGGCTCGCCTTAGGGGAGAATGGGACTGAGAGACCCGAGGACAGAAGAAGGTGAGAGAATAACTTTGCTTCTGAGGCCTTCATTTTGGGGTATTGTTTTCTGAGCCCCAACAGAATGCAGTCATGAGCAAGATGAAGTGGCTCTGTGCACACCACCTCTATCATGATTTTATCTTTGTTGGGCTCAGAGTAAATGCTCAATGAGTCCCGGCCAAATAATTGATTGTGTTGAACTTGGGGCCAACATGTAATCTATGTGATCTGCTATACAGATATAAAGGTGTAGTTTGTGACTGAAACTACTCTTTGCAGTGACTGCTCCAGTGTTTCTCAAAGGGTAGATTTCCTGGGCTATCTGTATTAGAATCTCCTGGGATGGTTAATAAAACTGCAGATTTTCTGCTTATACCCTGTGATGGTTAATACTGAGTGTGAACTTGCTTGGATTGAAGGATGCAAAGTATTGATCCTGGGTCTGTCTGTGAAGGTGTCGCCAAAGGAGATTAACATTTGAGTCAGTGGGCTGGGAAAGGCAGACACACCCTTAATGTGAGTGGGCACCATCTAATCAGCTGTCAGCATGGCTAGAATATAAAGCAGGGAGAAAAACGTGAAAAGGCTAGACTGGCTTAGCCTCCCAGCCTGTATCTTTCTCCTGTGCTCAATGCTTCCTGCCCTTAACATCGGACTCCAAGTTCTTCAGCTTTGGGACTTGGACTGGCTTCCTTACTCCTCAGCTTACAGACAGCCTATTGTGGGACCTTGTAATCATGTGAGTTAATGCTACTTAATAATCTCATATATATATATACACACACACACACACATATATGAGTTTATATATATATATGTGTGTGTGTGTGTATATATATCCTATTAGTTCTGTCCCTCTAGATAATCCTGACTAACATATACCCCAAAGTTTCTTACCCAGTAGGTCTGGAGCAATGTTGGAATTCTACATATTAACAAGATCTTCAGCGGATTCCAAAGGACCTCAATAACTATGATGCTCAGTAACATTTATTGAGTACTTATTGTAGCAGGCTGTATGCTAAGCACCTGATATAGCTCATTTAATTCTCATAACCATCTTGTGTATAAGGTCTTTTTGTTGTGATTAGAAGAGGAATCTAAAGCACAGAGAAGTTACAAATTTTTTCTCTTTTTCTTAACCCCGTAAAAAGAGGGTGACGAAAAGTTGCCATGATACTTGCAAGTAGAGTTCGGGTTTCTTCTGCCCACAGGCACTTTCTTTCAGGTGTGTGCGCTCTTAAGAAGCTTAAACTATTAGTGCTTAAATGGAGTAAAATAGGGCATTTGCCCAAAATCTTATCATATACATTGCTAAGTAATGAAACCAAATGATAATAGAAGAAATTGGTTGCCAGTTCTAATTATTGATATTTTATAGCAGCAGAGTATAATGGAAATGGCACTATACTGTGTGGCTCTGTGGCCTTGTGAGGACAGTTGATTTGAGAACCAGAGAAGAGATTGTAAATGATAGATATGAGACGGGTCTATAGCTTAGGTCAGTTTCTGGTTCCATCTGGATACAGCACCCAAATCAAGAGCACCTGTTCTGAGTCGTCCGTTTGCATAGACAGATGACTGGTACAACATTTTAATGTGTCTTGTTAACAAATAATACCTGTGAATTAGAGCAGGTTTGATGAAGATAGAATAAAGGGAGAAAGGAAATATTGTGCCTGGTACTATCTCTCATTACATACAGAATTTATTAGAAGAAATTTATGGTAAAATAATTTTAAGGGTTTATAAAATCATTTGATGATGTGATCTTCATTTTGACTAGGAACTACTCTAATTGCCTGATTTGATTAAGAATAGCTATAATCTAGATTACCTGCAAAATAAAGTGTGAATTGCAAAACTTTTCCTTATTTATTCTTGCTTGTAGTGCCTTTGTCAAGGCACTATGCTGATTAGGGCCAGGATTGCCATGGAAATGTTCCTGGTTTTGTTACATAGATAATTCTTTAATTTAAAAAGATTAAACAAAGAAGGTTATACACTACCTTGATGTTAGTGGCTGGGAAATTAAATACACTAAGAAATGAAAGTCATTTTGTCTAAACAAACATAACAGGTAAGAGCCAATGACATAACTTTAAAAAATAAAATGAAGTGTGCTGTGAAAAAATAAAATCTTTTTGTAATATATGAAAATAAAATAACGACTATTTGTACTTTTGATGAATGATTTAACATGGTCTAGAGTGAATGAAAAGTATGTAAGGAAATGACATCTCTTGTATTTAATTAGATTACTATATAAACTTAATACCATATATATGTAAACATACACATCATAATGAAATGGGAGAGTTCCCTGACCCCCTCGCAGGATGTGCAGCAGGGGTGTGGCTTCTTTATTTTGCCACCATGCACTCAAACCCTTTATAAGAGGAGTAGGATGCAAGTGAGCAGGCGCAGGAGCCAGGGCAAGTGCTTTTAGAAACTTTAGAATCCGGAGTTTGTCTGGTGAATTATCTCCAGCCTTCTCCCTGTACCCAGTTACAGAAATAAACTCTCTTCTTTCCCAGTTCATCTGCATCTCGTTATTGGGCTGCAAGAATATTCAGCCAAACCCGGTCAGTATGGGAAAAATACCTTTTCTCATCCATCATAAGGGTCACTGAAACCACCTTTGCAAAAATTATAACTGAGGGAATTATGACAGTGAAAGAGATCAGACCTAACTGACTTCATCTTGCTTCTAACCTATGACTCCATCTCAAACCTGATCAGTCAGCACTCCCCTTAAAATTATCCTTAAAAATTCTGGTCCCAGAATGCTTGGGGTAACTTATTTGAGTAATAATGAAATTCTGGTCTCTCGCACAGCTGGCTCTGTGTGAATTACTCTTTCTCCATTGCAATTTCCCTGTCTTGAGAAATCTGCTATCTAGGCAGTGGGCAAGGTGAACCCTTTGGGCGGTTACAAATTTGGGGACTCAATGGGGATTGTTATTGTGGCTACCTGCCCATGGTTTCACAGCCCCTCTCCAGTGACAGATGCAGATGCCAGCTCAAGTGGCTGCCTAGTTCTCTTGGATTAGGGTCTGGCTATGGCACTGTCTCTACCAGCGGGGTGCTGCTGACCCAATGTGTATGTATTTAATTGAAATAGAGAAATAGTCCTGGGGAGACATCCCGTAACTCTAGCCCCATGGCGGGGTATCTATCTGTAGGTCCATCACAGAGTGTCTGTAACTGTAGCCCAAAGGCAGCAGGTCCAGATGGTTTTTAGAAACAATTCCTATGTTATTTTATAAAGGTAGGAGTTTCCCTATTTTATAAATAATTCCTACATTATTTTGAAAAGGTAAAATTTCTCCAGTTCATGTAATGCAGATAGCATAATCATATTATCAAAATCTGATAAACATACCTAAAAGAAAAATAGACCAGTGGTTCTCAGTCCTGGGTGCACAATATAACTATTTGAAGAGCTTTTGAAAAATGCTCATGCCTAAACCTCATCCAAGAGTTTCTGATTTATTTGATTTGGGATATGGCCTGTTTCTAATGTACTATAGACCAATGTTACTTATTCATATAATACCAGATTCTAAATGAAATGCTAACAAATTGAATCCAGTAGTTCATTAAAGGAATAATTCTCCACAATTAAGTAGAGTTTATTTTAGGATTATAAAGATGGTTCACCATTAGGGAATTTAGTAATATAATTCATTACCCTAAAAAATGGAAGGAGAAAGACCATATAGTTTTATCAGTAGATGCATAAATGTTATTAGCAAGCATTTTTAGGAAAATCTCTGAATAAGTTTGGACTAGAAACCAATTACCATGATAACATTACTTATCAAAAACTATAGAAACATTATAAAGTGATTGACATAATGAAATCATTAAATTTACATTAAAGGCAGGATCAAGTCAAGTAAATATTTTGGTGATCTGGGTAATGCACTAAAAGAATTGACAAATGGTATATATACATTTTGGAAATAAAGAGGAATATAATCAAAGACACATGCAACTGTATACCTAGAGAATCCAAAAGGCTATAATAAATATTAGCATTTGTAAGATAATTTCATAAGGTAAATGGATAAACTGTAAATATAGAAAATAAATAGCCTTCCTTAACTAGGAGTAAACAATTGGAAAACCAAATGGAAAATATATCTGTAATAAATACAAAATATGAAATACCTGAAATTAAATGTAGTAAAGGGAATATAGGACCTATGTGAAGACAGCTATGACATTTTCTTTTTTTTTTTTTTTTTTTGAGACGGAGTCTCACTCTGTCTCCCAGGCTGGAGTGCAGTGGCCGGATCTCAGCTCACTGCAAGCTCCGCCTCCCGGGTTCACGCCATTCTCCTGCCTCAGCCTCCCGAGTAGCTGGGACTACAGGCGCCCGCCGCCTCGCCCGGCTATTTTTTTTTGTATTTTTTAGTAGAGACGGGGTTTCACCATGTTAGCCAGGATGGTCTCGATCTCCTGACCTCGTGATCCGCCTGTCTCGGCCTCCCAAAGTGCTGGGATTACAGGCTTGAGCCACCGCGCCCGGCCGACATTTTCTTTAAAAATGTAAAATATGTTTCTCAAAATGGGGAGCCATTCCATTGAAACAACCTTTGCAAAATTATGACAGTAAGAGAAATCTGACTCAGTTTACTCCATCTTGCTTCTGACCTCCAAGGTATTCTTGGTCATTCCTGGGTGTACAGGTCAAGCTAACTTTGGGAGGAATTTATAGTTTAACTTCAAAGCAAAGATGATAATATTCTGTCCCTAAAACTTACCCCTCCTTGCTCAAGGACCAAAAACTGCCTTCATAAGACTAATGATAGGCCACAAGAACAAGATTATGGGAGGGGCCTGAACTCTGCTAAGATGTAAGCATTGTTTCTTTTTCTTTTGCTTTTTTTTTTTTTTTTTTTTTTTTTTTTGAGATGGAATTTAGCTTTTGTTGTCCAGGCTGGAGTGCAATGGTGTGATCTCGGCTCACAGCAGCCTCCGTCTCCCAGGTTCAAGCCATTCTCCTGCCTCAGCCTCTGGAGTAGCTGGGATTACAGGCATGCGTCATCACGTCTGGCTAACTTTGTATTTTTAATAGAGATGGGGTTTCTCCATGTTGGTCAGGCTGGTCTTAAACTCCAGACCTCAGGTGATCCACCCACCTCTAGTCCCTTACTGCTCAGGAGTCATGTGACCAGAGGTCACAAGATTTGAGACCTCCCTAATTGCTCCTATAGATAACATCACTATTGTAGAACATACGATTGGTTCTTTTGAGACCTTTTTCAGACTGACCCTATCCACACTCGTGACTCAGGACTCACTTGGTCCTGTGACACCACCCAGGAGTGGACTCAGTGTACAAGGACTGTTTTCCACACACCTATGATTTCATCTCCAACCAATCAGCAGCACCCATTACCTAGCCCCCGTCCACCAAATCGTCCATAAAAACTCTAACCTCTGAGCCTTTGGGGACATTGATTTGAGTGATAACTTCAGTTCTCCTGCATGACAAGTCTTGCATCAATTAAACTCTTTCTCTGCTGCAATGCCACAGTCTCAGTGAATAGACTTTGTCTGTACAGCAGGTAGGAAGAACCTGTTGGGCAACTGCACCATGTCTCTGTTCTATTCTAAACACTCTTCTAAAAATGTCAATTTATCCTACTATCCTATACAAATGTAAGCAACTAAAAGGAAAATCTCAAGAAACATCCTCAATATTTTATTAGAACAAGGTGAAATTGTTTGAGTTCGAATAGAAGGATAAATACCTGAGAATATTTAAGAAATCTGTGAAAATACAGTAGGTGATAGATAGATACATATAACAAGGGCATAATTAAGTATAGTAATAGACCTGAGTATGTATATATATAGGAACCTAATATTTCACAAATATTGCCCTTTAAATCTGTGTGAAAATGACATTTTTAAAATTTAATGATGCTGGCAATAATTTTCTATCAATATAGGGGAAAATATATATATATATATATATCTCCCAATATTTTTATGTACAAAAATAAATTCAAAATGGAATGATATAAATATCAAAAATAAAATATTATTAGCAGAAAGTTTAACTTTTAAATCTCAAGCAAGAGGGGAACTATAGATGTTATAAGTAAAATTTTCACAAATTTTTCTAGGGAAACATGAAAAATCATGTACTGTAAAAATAAAATAAAATGAAAGCCATAAATATGGTTGAAAGACAACAAACTGACAAAATATTTGCAATACTTTAGTAGACTGTTATCCCTAATGAACAGAGACCTCAATAAAAATTAAAAATAAAAGGCAAACAATCCAAGAAAAATGGGCAAATCACAGTTGACCATTGAATGGAGGGGTTAAGGGCACTGATCCCTTATACAGTCCAAAATCCATGTATAACTTTTAACTTACCAAAAACCTAACTACTAATAGCCTGTTGTTGACTAGAAGCCTCACCAAGAATATCAACAGTTGATTAACACATATTTTGTATGTTATATGTATTATATACTGTATTCTACCAATAAAGTAAGCTAGAGAAAAGAAAACATTATTGAGAAAATCATAAGGAAGAGAAAATAAATTTACTAATCATTAAGTGGAAGTGGTTCATCATAAAGGTCTACATCCTCATTGTCTTCACATTGAGTAGGCTGAGGAGGAAGAAGAAGGGGAGAAGTTAGTCTGTTCTCATGCTGCTAATAAAGACATACCTGAGACTGTGTAATTTATAAAGGAAAGAGGTTTATTTGACTCCCAGTTCCACATGGCTGGGGAGACCTCACAGTCCTGGCTGAAGGTGAATGAGGAGCAAAGTCACATCTTACATGGCAGCAGGAAAGACAGAGCTTGTATAGGGGAACTTTTTTTTTTTTTAATAAAAATAACAAATCTTGTGAGACTTATTCACTGTCATAAGAACAGGACAAGAAAGACCCACCCCCCTTGGTCAAATTACCTCCAGTCAGGTCCCTCCCATGACACGTGGGGATTATGAAAGCTACAATTCAAGATGAGATTTGGGTGGGGACACAGCCAAACCAAATCAGTTGGTTCTGTTGTCTCAAGAGTGACAGAGGCAAAAGAGGTGGAGGAGGTAGAAGAGGAGGCAAGAGAGGCAGGCACACTTGGTGTAACTTTACAGAAGTACATCATAACTTCTGTCTGATATTTTTGCTTCTTTATTTCTTTAAAAATGTTTCTATATGATACCAATCTGTCTTCCACCATTTGGTTTAGTTTCAGTGCCCCTATCATAGAAGGGTTCATGTTGTAAAAGAACTCAAAAGTGGTCTTGAATAATTGGAACCCTCTGCCAGGTTGTCTAATGTCAACTTACTTTCTGGCACTGCTGCTTCCACGTTTTCTTTCTCATCATCTAGTACTGATTCAAAAGCATTTATCTCCATCAAGTCATCTTCTGTTAATTACTCTGATGTGATGTCTTTTAGCTCTTGATTTGTCCAAGATCTACATTTTGAAATCCTTCACTACCACCTTTTTTCTTTATATCCACAATCTCATTTGCAATTTCCTTGATTGGCTCTGTTGTACATCCTGTGAAATCATAAACAACATCTGGACACAGTTTTCTCTAGCAGGAATTTATTGTTTTGGGATTGATGGCTTTTCCATAGCAATGATGGCATCTTCAATGCTGTAACCCTTTCAGGCTTTTGTGCTGTCCTCTCTACTGGGGTTCTCTTCACTAGTGTTGACAATCCCTTCCATAGAATGCTATGTGTAATGAGCCTTAAAGGTCCTTACAAACTCCTGATCTAGAAGCTAAATTAAAGATGTTGTATTTTGGGCCAAGTGAACTATGTTGATGCCTTCATTATTGAACACATGAGGTTTTGGGTGGCCAGGGCCATCATCCAACATTTTGAAAACTTTAAAAGGCAGCCCATCACTGGCAAGTCACTTCCTGACTTCAGGAACAAAATATCAATGAAAATAATCCAGAAAAATAGTTCTCATTGTCTAGGCCTTCTTGTTGTACAAGCAAGAGAGTGGAAGATGGTGTTTATCTTTTCTCTTCAAGACTCAGGGGTTATCAGGTTGTCTACAAAGGCAGTCCTGACTATAACTCTATGGCATTTTCACAGAGCAGTGGAGTTAGATGATCCCTTCCTGCATTAAATCCCGGTGTTTGCTTCTGTTCTTCACTAATAAATGTCCATGGTGGCATTTTTCTTTTCCAGAATGGTGTACTTTCATCTGCATTAAAAGCTTTTTCAGACATATATCCTTGTTCCTCAATGATTTTCTCAATGGCGTTTTGGAACTTGTCTGCAGCCTCTTGGTCTGCAGAAGCTTCTTCTCCTGTTATCTGGACATTTTTAAGCCAAACCTCTTTCCGAAGTTATCAAACCATCCTTTGCTGGCATTAAACTCTCCAGCTTTAAATCCTTCACCTTTCTTTTGCTTTAAATTGTCGTATAATGACCACAGTTTTTCTCAAATCATATTGGAGTCTATAGGTATGGCTTTCTTATAGCAATCCTTCATCCACATAAAAGCTTCATTTTTAATACTATATAAAAAGGTATTTTGTAAAAAGTGTAGGGTCTTCATGCCTGCTTGCATAGCTCCAGTGACAGCTTCATGAATTGCCCCCCTTTCATTTTATTTTTTTTTTACAATGGTTCTTACTCTGCATTCATTTTTCTTGAAAAAGTGGGCAACCACAGCTGCATGCTGCAGTTTACAGTACATATCAAACATTCAACTTTTTCTTGTAGTGTCGTAACTTCTCTCTGCTTCTTGGAAGCACTTTCAGCTTCACTGGTGGCACGTTTTATGGGTGCCATGGTGTTACTCAGTTTATGGTATTGTACTAAACACGATGAAAACTACATAAGAACCAGGAGAGATCTCTTTTTAGTGTGATATTAAATTTACTGGAGAGGTCAATTGCTCATGTGGAGATGATTAGCGTCACAGGGCATTTTAAGTGGATACTCATAACACTTGGGCTCACAGCAAAAGCAACAGGAGGTGGCTATGAAATTACTACAGTAGTACAGTATATAGAGTTAATGTTTGTAGTTATGATTTAATAGTGTATCTTTATGTTTGTTTACATTTCTCTCAATCGCAAATTGTGCCGTATACCATCTGTGTTTGTATGCACAAGTTTTAATATATTTTAACTTTTTACCACAGATTTGTGTATGTTTTATGATGGCAAATGATAAAATAGACTAGTATCTACGTATATTTTATGCATTAATGGCATACCTAACTTTTTTCTTAATTTGATGAAATTTATAGACCTATTGTTGAGAAAACTGCAAACACACACACACACACACACACACACACACACACCCCTCTGCATATAATTTCCAGAAAATTGTGGATCCTCTGAAGCCCACCCTGGAGCCTCATGTTGTGGACCTCTATTCTACTCAGTGGAGACTAGGACATCTGGAAACATTGGTTTCATTGTTCATGCAAAAGTGTAACAATTTTAAGTGAACTGTAGTGACCTATTTTTAAAATCTTGTATCTTCTTTATTTTTATGTGGATATGGATTAAAATGGAAGTTTTGGTTAATTATTAAAATAAATCAGGGGAAGAATGAGTTGCTGGAGAAGAAGTAAAAATTGCTTTGTGCTAGATCTTCATCTACCTAGAAACAATGTACAGCAATACACAAATTTTAAGGCATTCGTTATGAACAGTAAGGTCAGGAACACAAAATACTTTTGTTGTAACTGTATCACTACACACATAGTACTACTCCAAGAGTCTTCTTAGAGAGAATGACTTTATCTTCTTTTATGTACAGTTTACCCAAGGATTTACTTGCCAGTCCTTAATCCAGGTCTTAAACTCTCTAAGGTGTTCTTATACAAGCCTAACACTGAAATAATGTACTTGCTTTGTGCATAATAGTCTTGTTAAATCTACTGGATATCTACTTTGAAGACTGTTTGCCATTCAGTAAGAAAAATAACACCTCATAACTGAATCAGTTATGATGGTTCTATTACTTATAGACAGAGCATACATCTAGTAAATGCATAACATATGTGAGAAAGTTTGATTAGCCAAAATATCTTCTACACTGAACTCTAATACATTGTTTGTGGCTAATAATATAAGAAAATATAGTACAGTATGCTACTCTTGCTGAGAGTGAATAATGGTAAAAGCTCCTCAAAGCAGTGACAAAAATGTGAGTTACTGAAAATGTTGGAAATTTGAGAAGTGTGTAGGCAGTAATGAATCGACTTGGGTTAATTGAGAACTGATAAAAATACAGACTTAATGGATAAGCATCAATTAAATAATCCCTTCATTTTTGCATTTTTTTCTTTACATCCGTGTATCTTACCAACAAATACAGCCAACCTTTTCTTCAGCAATCCCCTTATATATCAATGAATTTCCTTTGCCCTTGTGATTTCACAATGATATTAAAACATACAAAGAAATGGTGATAATCCCAGAATGAAGTATTTGCAATAAATTAATTGCATCTTAGATGGCTTCTTACTACATGTGGTTTGTCTGGGTCTTGGCTGAGATTGCTAGTGACATGGTCATCTACTTGGAAGTTGAAGTTGGAAGTGCACTTATGGTAGCTGATATTTATGTACACCACAGGATTCTATTTTGAAATTTTTACCCACTTTGCCAGACTTTCAGTGTCACAGCTTCTGTATTACGTTTACTTATGCCCTCATAATACTTTCACTGATGGAACACTCTAAATTTTGTATTGCTCAATTAATTTTACATGTATTTTGGAACTAGAAAAAAAATCTCATTATGTTGAGGAATCCTTAATGGAAAAACTCACACTCAAGTGTCTTTCCAATAAGTCATTATTTAAAGTCATTGAAGCATTTCTGCTTCCTAGGTTGATGTCACTCTAAGGGTAGATTGAATAGTGCATTCCTTTGGTGAAGGGTGCATGATGAATGAGCATGTTACAGGAAGGATTTTCTAAAAATAGCCTTAAATTCTCATATTTCTATTTAGCTAAAAATAATCCATAGAGCTTTCTGATTTTCTAGAGGATTTTTTTAAAAGGATTCTTGGATTTCTACACGAGATGTGACTGGATGCCAGAGGCTTCAGGTGGCTGCTGTTTGATCACTGAGCCTTACTTGGTTTTTCCTAATTAGAAGCTCCTGAATAATACAGCTGCATGACTAGGTGGCTCATTTCATCTCAGCATTGGTCAAAGATACCCAGGCTCTGGTGCTCTAATGTAATGGGATTTCCGACACTCTTCCTCTCCAATTTTTATCTGAGGCAAATACCATTGCAATGAAGATTCTCATTCATGTCTATCACCTATTTTTGGTATAATAATTGCCCTCTTGCATGATACTACACTTACCCCACTAAGCAAAAGCTAATAAGAAACAGCCTTCTAGTAGTATGATTATTTAGTTGTATCTTTCTAATCATTACCAGCATAATATCAGACAACCAATAGGAAAATTCTCTCTCTCTCTCTGTGTGCGTGTGTGTGTGGTTTTCTGCCCCAGGCTTGAGAAGACTGAAAGGTTCTTTATATTTTTAAAGTAGATTGGCTACAATAAGAAAACAGTAAGCAGATAACAAAATGAACCATGGGCTGTATTTCTAAAGATATGAAATAAGCTAAATTTTCCACTCTGCCATATAGTCTCAATAAACTTTTTCTCTGATAAAATGCCTACAAAACTGCTCAGGTTTGTTTCTAGTATTCTGCAAGCTAACTGGTTATGTTTTTTAAAATTGATATTCAAACTCCATTTGGTGTAAACTGAACTGAGTCCTGGATTATGTTGAAACTAAACATGAAATACAGTGCTCAGCCTGGCGCGGTGGCTCAGGCCTGTAATCCCAGCACTTTGGGAGGCTGAGACGGGCGGATCATGAGGTCAGGAGATCGAGACCATCCTGGCTAACACAGTGAAACCCCGTCTCTACTGAAAATACAAGAAAATTAGCCAGGCGTGGTGGCGGGACCTTGTAGTCCCTGCTACTCGGGAGGCTGAGGCAGGAGAATGGCGTGAACCAGGGAGGCGGGGCTTGCAGTGAGCCGAGATCGTGCCACTGCGCTCCAGCCTGGGTGACAAAGTGAGACTCAGTCTCAAAAAAAAAAAAAAAAAAAAAAAATACAGTGTGGCTTCCTTCTTCATTCACTAAAATTTCTTTTCTTTTTTCCTGCTTTCATCTTTTTTTCTTTTTATTTTTACTTGAGACATAATAATTGTACACATGTATGGGATACAGAGTGATATTTCGATATGTGTATACAATTTATATTGATCAAATAAGGTTAATTAGGATATCCATCACCTCAAACATTGATCATTTCTTTGTGTTGGAAACATTAAAAAATCCCTTGTTCTAGCTTTCAAACATATACAATACATAATTGTTAACTATGTTCACTCTACAGTGCTATAGAGCACTAGAAATTATTCCTCTTATATAGCTGTGATTTTGAATTCGTTGATCAACCTCTTCCTATCTCCCATCCTCCTGAATTTTCAAAATAGTAATAAATGGTTATAATGACACATAAGACGTTTGTGAAAAGTACACCAAACCAGGGATCAAGAGACTAATTCTCTGACCTTGGCTTTGCCACTGACTAGATAGATGATTTAACGCAAGTCACTTCCCCTCACTGGGCTCCATATATTTTTCTTTATTATTATTATACTTTAAGTTCTAGGGTATATATGTACAACGTGCAGGTTTGTTCCATATGTATACATGTACCATGTTGGTGTGCTGCACCCATTAACTTGTCATTTACATTAGGTATATCTCCTAATGCTATCCTTCCCCCCTCCCCTGTCCCCACAATAGGCCCCAGTGTGTGATGTTCCCCTTCCTGTGTCCAAGTGATCTCATTGTTCAATTCCCACCTATGAGTGAGAATATGCGGTGTTTGGTTTTCTGTTCTTGCGATAGTTTGCTGAGAATGATGGTTTCCAGCTGCATCCATGTCCCTACAAAGGACACAAACTCATCCTTTTTTATGGCTGCATAGTATTCCATGGTGTATATGTGCCACATTTTCTTAATCCAGTCTGTCACTGATAGACATTTGGGTTGATTCCAACTCTTTGCTATTGTGAATAGTGCTGCAGTAAACATACGTGTGCATGTGTCTTTATAGCAGCATGATTTATAATCCTTTGGGTATATCCCCACTAATGGGATGGCTGGGTCAAATGGCATTTCTAGTTCTAGATCCTTGAGGAATCGCCACACTGTTTTCCACAATGGTTGAACTAGTTTACAGTCCCACCAACAGTGTAAAAGTGTTCCTATTTCTCCACATCCTCTCTAGCACCTGTTGTTTCCTGATTTTTTAAGGATTGCCATTCTAACTGGTGTGAGATGGTATCTCATTGTGGTTTTGATTTGCATTTCTCTGATGGCTAGTGATGATGAGCATTTTTTCATGTGTCTGTTGGCTGTATGAATGTCTTCTTTTGAGAAGTATCTGTTCATATTCTTTACCCACTTTTTGATGGGGCTGGTTTTTTCTTGTAAATTTGTTTGAGTTCTTTGTAGGTTCTGGATATAAGCCCTTTGTCAGATGAGTAGATTGCAAAAATTTTCTCCCATTCTGTAGGTTGCCTGTTCACTCTGATGGTAGCTTCTTTTGCTGTGCAGGTGCTCTTTAGTTTAATTGGATCCCATTTGTCAATTTTGGCTTTTGTTGCCGTTGCTTTTGGTGTTTTAGACATGAAGTCCTTGCCCGTGCCTATGTCCTGAATGGTATTACCTAGGTTTTCTTCTAGGTTTTTATGGTTTTAGGTCTAACATTTAAGTCTCTAATCCATCTTGAATTAATATTATCTTTAAAAAATAAGAGATTTGAAGTCTTTATTTTCCCATTTTTCTTTAAATGTCTGTGATCTATTGTTTTAAGACTACCTCTATCTGCAATAGTACTTATTATAAGGTACTGTTTTTTGACCTCTTTAGAAAAAATATTTTCAATTAATTTGCAGAATTATAGCAGCCACTTTGAAGTCCTCTGTTCTGGAAACCATTCAGTATTGAAATATCATATCTCTATCTTCCTTTAACTTGAAACTCTTTAGCAGCATGGTAATAAATAAGCTGACAGAATTTACTAATAAAAATTAAGTTCATTCTTTATATGAATTCATCCTCTTTCCTGCAAAACATTAATGTCCTTCAATAAAGACCATCCATTTTATTTGCCACACTTCTTGTGAGAAGTTTAGAATGTTTTCAGACATTAATGCTTGTGTTGAGTGAGTCAAAATCGGAGTAACATATGTAAAAATACAGAAGGAATTTTTTTTAAAAAAAGGAAATTCCTAATCTAAAGGAAAGGAGATATTGTGGATATACTTTATCTCAACACAAAAAGCAAAGCATTCATTTGTCTTTCTCACTTTTGTTTCCAGATTCCTTCAATTAGAGTGCCTCTGAAAGATAGGGTGTATTCCAGTTGGCACTGGGACAACCTAAAGTTTAAACCTTTGGGTGATAAAGGTAAGACAAGTAAGTGGAAGAAGTTCAATTTATATGGCAGAGTTTTATAGGTTAATTTGTTCATTCGTTTATTTATTCATCTGTTCGTCAAATACATTGGGTACACCCATGAGTCAGGTAATATGCTTTGATCTATATTGAGCTCATATGAACGTGTTCTCCTTCTTTTAAAAATTTCTGGTATGTATCAAGCTGTTAGAGAGAAATAGATAACTAAACAGACGTCTTTGTGCTAACCACTAAACTTTATCATTTTTAAATATTTGATTCAGAAATGTTTAAAAAGAAATAAAATATTGGAGTTACCCTTCCTGTTCCTATTGCCTTCACTTATTCCCGTGAGGCAATTGACATCCTTCACTTGATATATTTTCATCCATTTTCTACATATGCATATATCTATACCAATTTATAAGACTGATTTGCATGTTTTAAAATTCTATATAAATTGCATATAAATAGTATTATTCTAACTGTATCATTCTGCAACCTGATTTTTTTTTGCTCAAAAATGTTTTTGAGCTTATATCCATATTGATACAAGTAGCTCTACTTCTTGCATTTTAATTTCTATATACTATTTCATTATTTGAATATTCCACAGTTTGCCTGTTGATACGGTTTGGATCTGTGTCCCCACCAAATCTTATGTCAAATTGTAATCACCAGTGTTGGAGGTAGAGACTAGTGGGAGGTGACTGGATCATGGAGGCAGATTTTTCATGAATGGTTTAGCACCATCCCTCTTGGTACTGTCCTCATGATTGTGAGTGAGTTTTTGAGAGATCTGGCTATTTAAAAGTGTGTAGCACCTCCTCCATCACTCTCTCTCTCTTGCTTCTGCTCCTGCCATGTAAGACATGCCTGCTTTTCATTCACTTTCTGTCATGACTGTACATTTTCTGAAGCCTCCCCAGAAGCAGAGAAGATGCCAGCATCATGCTTCCTGTACAGCCTGCAGAATCATGAGCCAACTAAGCCTGTTTTCTTTATAAATTACCCAATCTCTGGTATTTCTTCATAGCAATTCAAGAATGGGCTAACGCACCTATTCTCTTGCTGATGTATTTTTAGAGTCAGTCTATTTTTTAAGGTACTACTAACAGTTTTATGAGAAAAGAAAAAATATTATAGGGATATTAAATAAATTTGTGAAAATTTCTCTTGTTCTGTACCGAGGATTGGCATTGTTGGATCAAAGGGTATGTGCACCTTCAGATTGAGTAGACAACACTGCCAACTTTCTGTACATGCAATTATTGATATTCCCATCAGTAGAGTATAAGTGTTCCAATTGCTCCACAACTTTTTCAACAAGTGGTAACTTAAAGTTGTCTTACTTGACTGTTCTCTGAACATTTCACATAAAATAAAGATTCCTATTCCCTTGAATTTTTGATAAAAGTCACCTGTTAAAATCTTTAGAGCCTAGTGTCTTTTTTAAAGTGGTTTTTTAAATTACTGATTTAATTTATTTAATGGTTATTGATTTCTTCAAGCTTTCTGATTTTCATCAGTCAGTTTTAGTAATTTATGTTTTCTAGGTTTATTCATTTCATTAAAAGTTTCAAATTTATTGGTATGGTATTAGTCATAATATGTTATTATTATTTAACTCTCTATTTTCTCTGCAGTTATATTCCATTTTTGGTTTCTAATATTGTTTATATATGACCTGTGTCTTTCTTAATTAGTCTTGCTAAACACTTTTATTAGTTTTGGTTTTCTTTTTTATTTCTCTACATTATTTTTTTCTATTCAATTAAATGCTTCTGTGACTTTTTTTTTAACCTTTCTGTAATTTTCTCTTTTCTTTTCTTTTCTCTTCTTTTCTTTCCTCTTCTCCTTCTCCTTCTCCTGCTGCTGCTGCTGCTGCTGCTGCTGCTGCTTCTGCTGCTGCTGCTGCTGCTTCTTCTTCTTCTTCTTCTTCTTCTTCTTCTTCTTCTTCTTCTTCTTCTTCTTCTTCTTCTTCTTCTTCTCCTTCTCCTTCTCCTTCTTCTTCTGCTGCTGCTGCTGCTGCTGCTGCTTCTGCTTCTGCTTCTGCTGCTTCTGCTTCTGCTTCTTCTGCTGCTTCTTCTGCTGCTTCTTCTGCTTCTGCTTCTTCTTCTTCTGCTTCTGCTTCTGCTGCTTCTGCTTCTGCTTCTTCTGCTTCTTCTGGTTCTTCTTCTGCTGCTTCTTCTGCTTCTTCTTCTGCTTCTGCTTCTTCTGCTTCTTCTTCTGCTTCTGCTTCTTCTGCTTCTTCTTCTGCTTCTGCTTCTTCTGCTTCTTCTTCTGCTGCTTCTTCTGCTTCTGCTTCTTCTGCTTCTTCTTCTTCTTCTTCTGCTTCTGCTTCTTCTGCTTCTTCTGCTTCTTCTTCTGCTTCTTCTTCTGCTTCTGCTTCTTCTTCTTCTGCTTCTGCTTCTTCTTTCTTCTTTCTTCTTTCTTCTATTTTTTTGACAGAATATTGCTCTGTTGCCCAGGCTGGAGTGCAGTGGCATGATCTCAGCTCATTGCAAACATTGTCTCCCAGGTTCAAGCAATTCTCATGCCTCAGCCTGCTAAGTAGCTGGGAATACAGGTGAGCACCACCATGCCCAGCTAATTTTTGTATTTTTAGTAGAGTTGGGGTTTAGCCATGTTGGTCAGGCTGATCTTGAACGCCTGGCCTCAAGTTATCTTCTTGCCTCAGCCTCCCAAAGTGCTGGGATTACAGGTGTGAGCCACTGCACCTGGCCCCCTTTCTGTAATTTCCTATAGGGTTATTCCCTTATTTTTATAACTTATTTTGTAAACATCATTATTGATTTTAATACATGCCGTTACTGCTCTAAATATGCCCCAAATACCATTTTAGCTGCATCCCACAAGTTTTGACAAATAGTACTTCCATTAGTAAGTTCTAAATATTTTATATTTCTCACTTTATAATGACTAGAACAATTTTATTCACATTATTCCTTCATGGCCTTGACTCCTGGAAACCAATGTTGGATTTTAGACATGAAATCTTGAAGTCCTATGCCTAAAGCTTTGCTCACTTCATTGCATTCCAGTTCTGTTTCTGGTGCATAAATATGTTTATCTTCTATTTGATGCTAGCTATGTTTTTCTGATTTTGTCTTATTTTTCTATTGATACCATATTTTCATGAATCCACTGCACTATCATTACTGGAAGACCCTTTTACTCACTTTAGCTTTACAGATTGCTTGCATATCTCATTCTTTATTAGGATGAGCAATTAAAAAACAGGGAATCAGTGTCTATACTTAAGACTGTACAGCATGCTGATTAAAAGAGAGGGGAGTACTGAGCCAATTATATAGATAGTTGTTGTAAACATTGACAAATATAAGAGTGACTGTGGAGAATGAAAAAGAAACAATCCTTTACTTTGTCAATGTGGTTAGGAGTTCCATGTCCCCAATTCCCAACTGAATGTAATTTAAATCAATTCAGACTGAGGTAAAACTTCATCTCTTCACAAGAGGTGACTCTGTGCAGTCTCTTAGACATTACAGCAATCACCTGTGGAGAGATTGTTCTAATCTACAAATAAGGACACACTCATGCAACTGCAGTTCAAAAGTAGATATAGATGAAGTATGACTGAAACGTAGGCTTCCATTTTTTCCCTTGTTTATTTGCTTTATTCCCTTTGAAAAAATAGGGGACTTGCTTATTTTACAGTGCCCTTTCCTTTAGAATGACCTGCTGAGTATTTGTAGAACAAACTTGGCACAGTGTGTTGGAAAGACACAGAGTAAATTTTCTGGGAGGAAATTGAATCACTAGTAAAATAAATGAATTCTGTGATAAAAAAATTTGTCCTCTTTATGTTTATGGCCTCATTCCCATATCTTTCTCCTTCCTCATTTCTCCTTTTCTTCACCCTTTAATTTGTTGTCCTTGTTGCTTAGTGACTGTGGTTGGGTTAGAGGAGATAGAAATAAACAAAAATTTTGTTGGCAAAAGCTTCTCATTTTAAAAAAGCAGCATGTTTGGCAGGCAGAAGATTGGAACTTTTGGCCTTGATGAAAAATTATATGTCATGCTTTCAAAAATAATTAAAAAATTGGAATGTTTGGCATTACAGAGAACAAGCCATATTTAACTAGTTTTGAAACAGAAAGTATTTGATAAAGATAAAACCTTTTTATTTATTCTATACTTCTTTTTAATTCTCAACATGATGTTCTATGACTATGGTAGTTAATTTTATGTCTCAGTTGGACTGGGCCATGGAGTGCTTAGATATATTGTCAAACATTATTTTGTGTGTGTCTGCAAAGGCATTTTTGGATAAAAAATTTGAATAGGTAGACCGATTAAAACAGATTGTCCTCTCTAATGTGACCAGGCTTCATCCAATCATTTGAGGGCCTGAATAGAACAAAAAGGCTGACCCGCATGCATACACACAAACACACACTCACACACCACTCCTGTTGGTTCTGTTTCTCTGGAGAACTCTGAGTTGTTTATTGAAAATATAATTTAGTGTTAAAAAAACTTGAAATAAAGTTTTTGAAATCTCGTAAAATAAATGAAAACTCCAGGGACAAAGGATATTCAAAAAGTTTATTCTAGGATATAAGCTGAGGGAAAATTCTCAAGGATCAAAATAAAGTACATATTCTAGGAAGAAGCAATTCCTCCATCTAATTTTTGAGAAGTGTCTTTCTGATATTATCCAAGTAATTTAGAGAATCGACTACCACTAAATCAACTAAACATCAGGGATTCTTACTCTTATTTTCACCAGAATGCAAAGTGTTTTAATACAATACCTGTAACTTGGATACTTAATCAAATATCTTTATTTCTCTTCAAGACAATACTTTCTTGCTTTTATTTTTCCAACGTTTATTTTAGGTTCAGGAGTACATGTGCAGATTTGCTATATGGGTAAATTGCATGTCACAGTGGTTTGATGTACATTATTTCATCACCCAGGTAGTGATAATACGACCAGATAGATAGTTTTTCGATCCTCACCCTCCTCCCACCCTCAATCCTGAGGTAGGCCCTGGTGTCTATTGTTCCCTTCTTTGTGTCCATGTGTGTTCAATGTTTACCTCCTACTTATAAGTGAGAGCAGGTTGTATTTGGTTTTCTGTTACTGCATTAATTTGCTTAGGATAATGGCCTCCAGCTCCATCCATATTGCTGCAAAGGATATGATTTCATTCTTTTCTATGGCTGTGTAGTATTCTATGGCATATATGTACCACATTTTCTTTATTCAGTCCACCACCGATGGGCATCTGAGTTGAATTCATGTCTTTGCTATTGTGAATAGTGCTGTGATGAACACATGTTTGCATGTGTCTTTATGGTAAAATGATTTATATTCCTGTAATGGGATTGCTGAGTGGGATGATAGTTCTAAGTTCTTTGAGAAATCGCCAAACTGCTTTCCATGGTAGCTGAACTAATTTGCATTCCCACCAGCAGTGTACAAGTGTTCTCCTTTGTTTGCAACCTTGCCAGCATCTGTTATTTTTTGACGTCTTAGTAATAGCCATTTTGACTGGTGGGAGATGGTATTTCACTGAAGTTTTGATTTGCATTTCTCTAATGATTAGTGCTGTCGAACTTTTTTTCACATGTTTGTTGTCCACATGTATTTCTTCTTTTGATAAGTGTCTGCTCCTGTCACTTGCTCATTTTTTTCCCTCACCTGAGCCTGAAGTTCCCCATATATGGGTAGTTGTTTGTTTTTTGCTTGTTGATTTAAGTTTCTTATGATTCTAGATACTAGACCTTTGTGGGATGCATAGTTTGCAAATATTTTCTCCCACTCTGTAGGTTGTCTGTTCACTCTCTTGATAGGTTTCTTTTTGTGTGTGTGTGTGTGTGCTGTGCAGAAGCTCTTTAGTTTAATTAGGTCCTACTTGTCAATTTTTATTTTTGTTATAATTGCTTTTAGTCTTGGTCATGAAATCATTGCCAGGGTCTATGTCCAGAATGGTATTTCCTAGGTTATCTTCTAGAGTTTTTATAGTCTTACATTTACATTTTATAGTTTTACATTTAAGTCTCAATCCATCTTGAGTTGATTTTTGAATATGATGAAAGGAAGGGGTCCTGTTTCAA
Source organism: Macaca thibetana thibetana (assembly GCF_024542745.1). Lineage (NCBI taxonomy): Eukaryota > Metazoa > Chordata > Mammalia > Primates > Cercopithecidae > Macaca > Macaca thibetana. The sequence goes on along the minus strand of NC_065598.1, from coordinate 92,021,623 downwards.
TGTTCTGCATTTGGGTAGCTGGTTATCCCAGCCCCATTTATTGAATAGGGAGTCCTTTCACCATTGTTTGTTTTCATCAACTTTGTTGAAGATCACACGGTAGTAGGTGTGCAGCTTTATTTCATCAAATTGGTCAAATTGGCCATTTTAACAATATTGATTATTCCTATTCATGAGCATCAAATGTTAGTAGGTGTGCAACTTTATTTCTGAGTTCTCTGTTCTGTTGCATTGGTCTGTCTATTTTTGTATCAGTGCCATGCTGTTTTGGTTACGGTGGCCTTGTAGCGTAGTTTGAAGTTGGGTATGTGATGCCTTCAGCTTTGTTCTTTTAGCTTAGGGTAGCTTTGGCTATGCAGTCTCTTTTTGATTCCATATTAATTTTACAATAATTTTTTTCTAATTCTGTGAAAAATGTTGTTGGTAGTTTAATAGGAATAACATTGAATCTGTAAATTGCTTTGGGCAATATGGCCATATTAAAAATATTGATTCTTCCTATTCATGAGCATTGAATGTTATTTTGTTTGTATTATCTCTGGTTTCTTTCAGCAGTGTTTTGTAATTTTTGTAATGCTCTTTTACCTTCCTTGTGAGCTGTATTTCTTGGTATTTTTTTCTTTTTGTGACTATTGTGAATATGATAGCATTCCTGATTTAGCTCTCAACTTAGGTGTTATTGCTGTATAGATAATGCTGCTGATATTTGTACATCAATTTTGTATCCTGAAGGATACAAAGAGAGGAAAAGAGGAAGTCAAATGATTTCTCTTCCTGTGAAGAGAGACATTTTACGTTCCTTCTTATTGTTGTACTTACTTTACAGGCCATTACACTAATTTATACACCTTGTAGTAGTTTATGCGAGCATCCATTCAGCCCTTGTCAATGTTGAGTGCAATAAGTTAAAAAATTGTTGACCAATTTGATGAATGTAAAATTATTTCTTGTTTTAATTGACCTGTTATTGGTTTCTAGAAATTATGAATCTGTTAGTCTATGTTTATTGGTCTTTATATATATTCTGTTTTAATTTGCCTTTTATTGGTTTCTAGAAATTATAAATCTGTTAGTCTATGTTTATTGGTCTTTACATATATTCTGTGAATTGATTTTTTTAATAGCTTTATTGAAATATAATTTACATGCCATAAAATTAACATGTTCAAAGAGTACAAGTCAATGGCTTGTTGATATATCTATCACATTATTATCTTAAAAATTAAGCTGAATTATATGTAACATAAAATTTACCATTTTAACTATTTTAAGTGCTAAATTAAATTACGTTAATTACATTCATGTTACACCACCAGCACCACTATAATATCCAGCATTTGTTTGCAAATATTTTTCATCACCCAAATGGAAACTCTGAACATTAAGCAATAATATCCCATTCTCTCCCAACTCACTTCCCCACAGCCACTAGTAACCTCTAATCTATTTTCTGTCTTTGTAGATTTTCCTATCTTAAGTACCTCATATATTTGGAATCATAAAATATTTGTTCTTTTTTTGTATTGCTTATATCACTTAGCATAACATTTTCGAGGTTCATTCATGTTATAGCATGTATCAGAATTTCATTCCTTTTTAAGGCTGAATAATATTCCATCGTATGTATATACTACATTTTCCTTATCCATTCAACTGTTGATGGACCTTTGTTTCCACATTTTGGGTATTGTGACTAATCCTAAACCCCTGCTTTCAGAACTTTTATATACAGAACTGGGTATATACCTAAGAGTAGAATTGCTGGATTACATGGTAATTCTTTGCTTAGCTTTTTGAGGAACCAAAAAAGTTTTTTATAGCTGCTACATCATTTACATTCCCACCAGCAATAAATGAGTGTTCAAATTTCTCTACATCCTCACCAACACTTGTTTTTTTCTGTTTTTTGATGATAGCCATCCTAATGGTTATGAAGTTGTATCTGATTGTGGTTTTGATTTTTCATTTCCCTAATAACTAACAATGATGAGTATCTTTTTTATGTGCTTATTGGCCATTTGTGTATCTTCTTTGGAGAAATGTCTATTCAAATGTTTTGCCCATTTATGAAGTGCGTTGTTCATTTTTGTTGTTGAGTTGTAGGAGTTTTTATAAAATATGGATTTTGGATATTAATATTTTTAGGATATGTGATTGTTTCAGTCGTTTCTCCCATTCTGTGTGTTGTCTTTTCATTTTCTTGACAGTGTCTTTTGATTAATAAAGGGCTTTACTTTTGATAAAGTCCCATTTATTTGCTTTATTCTTTTATTGCCTGTGTTTTTGATGTCATGTCCAAGAAATCATTGCCAGATCCAATTTCATGAAAATGTTCCCTAAGTTTTCTTCTAAAGATTTTATGGTTGTAGCTCTTAAAATTGAATTTCTGGTCCATTTTGAGTTAATATTTGTATATGGTGTGAAATAAGGGTTTAACGTCATTGTTTTGCATATGAATATACAATTTTCCCAGTACTATTTCGTGAAAAGACTGTACTTTCTCTACTGAGTGGTCTTGGCACCTTGGTTGTAGATCAATATTTGAGTTTATTTTTGGGTTCTCTATTCTAGTCCATCAATCTATATGTCTTATAACAGTACCACACTATTTTGATTATGGCAGCTTTGGAGTAAGTTTTAAAATATGGAACTGAGAGTCTTTCCAACTTGTTGTTTTTCAGGATACTTTTGGATATTTAGGGTCCCTTGAAATTCTACATGAATTTTAGTATTGGTTTTTCTATTTCTTCAAAAAAGTGTTGTTGAGATTTTAATAGGAATTACATTGACTCTGTGGATCACTTTGGGTAGTACCATCATCTCAGTATTACATCTTCTAATCCATCAACATGAGTTGTCTTTCTATTTATTTAGATCTTCTTTAAGTACTTCCAGTAATATTTTGTAGTTTTTAGTGAACTATTCTACCTTCTTGGTTAAATTAATTTCTAAATATTTTATTCCTTTTGATTTTATCTTAAATTATATTTAAAATTTATTTTTCCAGATTGTTCATTGTTAGTGTTAGAAATGCAGGTGATATTTGCATTTTTATTTTGTATCTTGTAATTTTGCTGATTTTTGTTTGTTAGCTCTGAAAGATATTTTGGTGTGGAATTTTTAGGGTTTTCTACATATAAGATCATGTTATCTGTAAACAGATGATTTTACTTTTTTTTTCAATATAGATGTCTTTAAATTTTTTTTTTTCTTGCCTAAATTCTTGCTAGAACTTCTTGTAGTATGTTGAATAGAAGTGGCAAAAGTGGGCAACTTTTTCTTGTTCCTGATATTAGAGGAAAACCTTTCAGTCTTTCACCATTTAGTATGAAGATAACTGTGGGTTTTTCCATATAGTCTTTACTTGTGTTAAGGAAGTTTCCTTCTATTCCTAGTTTTTTGAGTATTTTATCATGAATATGTGTTGGATTTTGTCAAGTGTTTTTTCTGCATCAGTTGAGATAGTTATGCAGTTCTTTTCTTTCATTCTCTTAATGTATTAAGAAAGTATTTTCCTATTTTCTGTTTGCTCGTTAATTTTGTTGCTATTAATATACTTTTTTCTTTTTTAAAAAAGATAGGATCTTGTTTTGTTGCCCAAGATGGAATGCAGTGGCCCGATCACAGCTTCCTGCAGTGTCAAACTCCTGGGCTCAAGTGATCCTCACACATCAGTCTTCCAAGAAGCTGGGACTATAGGCATATACCACCACATCTGGTGAATTTGTATTTTTTTCTTTTTTTGCTTTTAGAGATGGGAGTCTCACTATGTTTCCAAGGCTAATCTTGAACTTCTGGCAGCAAGTGACCTCCTGTCTTAGTCTCTTGAGTAGCTGAGATTATAGGCCTGAACCACCACACCCAAATTAATGTACATTTTATACATGTTTTGAAATCTGTTTTTTTTTTTTTGGTTTGAGAATTAAAAAGTCCTTCAATTTCAAGATCAATTATATAACTACCTATGTACCTGTCTTTTCTTCTAAATGTTATAGTTTCAATTTTGTATTTCATTTTTTAAACCATGTGGAATTATTTTCATGTTAAGTATCCAACTTGATATCTTTATACACTGTAAGAAAAAGTTCCCAACATTTTTCGTTTAGTAACTCTCACTTTACATATTGGTTCTGAATAACAACTTTTATCATAAATTTGGTTAATATTTTAGTGTCTTATTCTGGCCTATCATACTGTTTTAATGATATTCTTGCCAAGTTTTTCATCTATCCAATAATGTTTTAAAACTAAACTTGTGGTAGACAGGCATATTCCAAATCTTTAGTCTCTCCCAAATAATAAGATTTTTTATTCACATCTTTTGCCATGAACTTTGCAGTTCCCTCTTCCCACTTAAATCTAAGCTGGCCATGTGACTTGCTTTGGCCAACATGATTTTACAAAATGTGATGCAAACAGAGATTTGAAAAGTGCTTCCAGAGTTGCGCTTACTCTCTTTCAGTTCAGCAATTGCCATAAGAAAAACATGGCTAGAGTACCCTACTAGACCCAGGAGGAGGGTGAAAGACATATAGAGAAGAGCTATCTTAGCCAAGCCACCCCAGCTAGGCTTAGCCTAGGTTATCTGACTCTTAGTCAACCCACAAATGTTTAAGAAATCCCAGTCAATATTCACAAGGTAAAATAGCCTAGACTAGTCTAGATTAGATAAACACTAACTGTCTCACAGAAATGTGAGCTAAACAACGGCAACAAAAGCCAAAATTGACAAATGGGATCTAATTAAACTAAAGAGCTTCTGCACAGCAAAAGAAACTACCATCAGAGTGAACAGGCATCCTACAGAATGGGAGAAAATTTTTGCAATCTACTCATCTGACAAAGGGCTAATATCCAGAACCTACAAAGAACTCAAACAAATTTACAAGAAAAAAACAACCCCCTCAAAAAGTGGGCAAAGGATATGAACAGACATTTCTCAAAAGAAGACATGCATACAGCCAACAGACACATGAAAAAATGCTCATCATCACTGGCCATCAGAGAAATGCAAATCAAAACCACAATGAGATACCATCTCACACCAGTTAGAATGGCAATCATTAAAAAGTCAGGAAACAACAGGTGCTGGAGAGGATGTGGAGAAATAGGAACACTTTTACACTGTTGGTGGGATTGTAAACTAGTTCAACCATTATGGAAAACAGTATGGCGATTCCTCAAGGATCTAGAACTAGAAATACCATATGACCCAGCCATCCCATTACTGGGTATGTACACAAAGGATTATAAATCATGCTGCTATAAAGACACATGCACACATATGTTTATTGCGGCACTATTCACAATAGCAAAGACTTGGAATCCACCCAAATGTCCATCAGTGACAGACTGGAAATGTGGCACATATACACCATGGAATACTATGCAGCCATCAAAAAGGATGAGTTTGTGTCCTTTGTAGGGACATGGATGAAGCTGGAAACCATCATTCTCAGCAAACTATCGCAAGAACAGAAAACCGAACACCACATGTTCTCACTCATAGGTGGGAACTGAACAATGAGATCACTTGGACTCGGGAAGGGGAACATCACACACCGGGGCCTATTATGGGGAGGGGGGAGGGGGGAGGGATTGCATTGGGAGTTATACCTGATGTAAATGACGAGTTGATGGGTGCCGACGAGTTGATGGGTGAAGCACACCAACATGGCACAAGTATACATATGTAACAAACCTGCACGTTATGCACATGTACCCTAGAACTTAAAGTATAATAATAGTAAATAAATTAAAAATAAAAAAAAAATAAAAATAAAAGTTTAACAAGAAAAAAAAAGAATTATTTATGCCTTCAACTTTTATATACTTTTCCAAATTTCCTATAATGAACATTATTATAATAATAATGGAGTGGAGGCTTTGTTTTTAAAAGGAATAAATGCATACATTGCCAAAAAATAAAAATAAAAATAAAAATAAAAAAAATAAAATGCTCCACAAACAGATGGAAAGTGTAAAAGGTGCAGCCGAAAGATAAAGTACCATTAATAAGATCTCCAGTGGGATAAATATTGAGGGGAAGATGATTCCAGCAAATCCTGATAGTAAAATTAAAAAATACATTCCTACTCAAGAAAATTAATCAGTATAATGTTGGTGATATATTCACTAGGCCCTGATATTCTTCCCCCCTCCTTTTCTTAAAAGCAAAATCAAAAGCCAGGCAATTTTGACTTCAAATTCTTAAGTTATGTATAATGAATCTACTTTGCAATTATTCAAAAGTGTTACATATAAGGTCACAAAATCCCCCCAGAAAAATCTGCAAACACTATTAATTGGGTGAATCAGTGTTGTCCACCTACTTCAAACAGCTTCATATATATTCAAATACTACTTCCGTTTCTTGTAATAAAAATAAGAAAATTAAGGAAGATTTCAGAGTAAGCTGGAAAGAGAGTAAGCTAAAGTAAAATTGAAAAACAAAGACATACAAAAAATGATTATGTGGCTCCTACATTTTGGATACTATCAAAACCCAAGGTATCATATGCCATTTGATATAAATTACAATAACCATTGCTACAGTAGATAAGAGATAACAGAATAAAAGAAAACCTATCTAAAAAAAGGCTACAGCTATATAATACCAGACATTCTAAATTTCATTATAGGTAATGAAGGAAATGGGAATGGTGGGATTCTGACTGTGCTACCAGAATTTGTTTTGAAGTTACTCAATTTAATTAAACAGTGACTAGGTATTGAGTACCACTATGAGCAAAAAGCCCTGAGCTACATATTGTGACAGATACTACTAAAGATGAACAAATTAGTGTCTGCTTTCAAAGATCTTTTATTGTTAGACTGGGTCAAGGTGAAAGATAAGAAATATACACGAATAATTGTATAATTAAGCAAATCAGAATGAATGGCCAAGAATAGCTACAAAATACTTTTGCAAAAGTAAATATACAAAACAAGTTGACATGCTATCATATATTAAAATAACTACTGGTTAGTTATTCCTGAATAGTAAGCAACCATAAAAACCTTAATGGCATTTATTTAGCTCACATTTCTTTTTTTTAAAGATATTATCATTTTTTTTTATTATTATTATACTTTAAGTTCTAGGGTACATGTGCATAACGTGCAGGTTTGTTACATATGTATACTTGTGCCATGTTGGTGTGCTTCACCCATCAACTCGTCGGCACCCATCAACTCGTCATTTACATCAGGTATAACTCCCAATGCAATCCCTCCCCCCTCTCCCCTCCCCATGATAGGCCCCGGTGTGTGATGTTCCCCTTCCCGAGTCCAAGTGATCTCATTGTTCAGTTCCCACCTATGAGTGAGAACATGCGGTGTTTGGTTTTCTGTTCTTGTGATAGTTTGCTAAGAATGATGGTTTCCAGCTGCATCCATGTCCCTACAAAGGACACAAACTCATCCTTTTTGATGGCTGCATAGTATTCCATGGTGTATATGTGCCACATTTTCTTAATCCAATCTGTCACTGATGGACATTTGGGTGGATTCCAAGTCTTTGCTATTGTGAATAGTGCTGCAATAAACATACATGTGCATGTGTCTTTATAGCAGCATGATTTATAATCCTTTGTGTACATACCCAGTAATGGGATGGCTGGGTCATATGGTACATCTAGTTCTAGATCCTTGAGGAATCGCCATACTGTTTTCCATAATGGTTGAACTAGTTTACAATCCCACCAACAGTGTAAAAGTGTTCCTATTTCTCCACATCCTCTCCAGCACCTGTTGTTTCCTGACTTTTTAATGATCGCCATTCTAACTGGTGTGAGATGGTATCTGATTGTGGTTTTGATTTGCATTTCTCTGATGGCCAGTGATGATGAGCATTTTTTCATGTGTCTGTTGGCTGTATGAATGTCTTCTTTTGAGAAATGTCTGTTCATATCATAATGGCAGGATCAAGTTCACACATAACAATATTAACCTTAAATGTAAATGGACTAAATCCTCCAATTAAAAGACACAGACTGGCAAACTGGATAAAGAGTCAAGACCCATCAGTCTGCTGTATTCAGGAGACCCATCTCACACGCAGAGACATACATAGGCTCAAAATAAAGGGATGGAGGAAGATTTACCAAGCAAATGGAGAACAAAAAAAAGCAGGGGTTGCAATACTAGTCTCTGATAAAACAGACTTTAAACCATCAAAGATCAAAAGAGACAAAGAAGGCCATTACATAATGGTAAAGGGATCAATTCAACAGGAAGAGCTAACTATCCTAAATATATATGCACGCAATACAGGAGCACCCAGATTCATAAAGCAAGCCCTTAGAGACTTACAAAGAGACTTAGACTCCCATACAATAATAATGGGAGACTTCAACACTCCACTGTCAACATTAGACAGATCAACGAGACAGAAAGTTAACAAGGATATCCAGGAATTGAACTCATCTCTGCAGCAAGCAGACCTAATAGACATCTATAGAACTCTCCACCCCAAATCAACAGAATATACATTCTTCTCAGCACCACATCGTACTTACTCCAAAATCGACCACGTAATTGGAAATAAAGCACTCCTCAGCAAATGTACAAGAACAGAAATTATAACAAACTGTCTCTCAGACCACAGTGGAATCAAACTAGAGCTCAGGACTAAGAAACTCAATCAAAACCGCTCAACTACATGGAAACTGAACAACCTGCTCCTGAATGACTACTGGGTACATAACGAAATGAAGGCAGAAATAAAGATGTTCTTTGAAACCAATGAGAACAAAGATACAACATACCAGAATCTCTGGGACACATTTAAAGCAGTGTGTAGAGGGAAATTTATAGCACTAAATGCCCACAAGAGAAAGCAGGAAAGATCTAAAATTGACACTCTAACATCGCAATTAAAAGAACTAGAGAAGCAAGAGCAAACGCATTCGAAAGCTAGCAGAAGGCAAGAAATAACTAAGATCAGAGCAGAACTGAAGGAGATAGAGACACAAAAAACCCTCCAAAAAATCAATGAATCCAGGAGTTGGTTTTTTGAAAAGATCAACAAAATTGACAGACCACTAGCAAGACTAATAAAGAAGAAAACAGAGAAGAATCAGATCGACGCAATTAAAAATGATAAAGGGGATATCACCACCGACCCCACAGAAATACAAACTACCATCAGAGAATACTATAAACACCTCTACGCAAATAAACTGGAAAATCTAGAAGAAATGGATAATTTCCTGGAAACTTACACTCTTCCAAGACTAAACCAGGAAGAAGTTGAATCCCTGAATAGACCAATAGCAGGCTCTGAAATTGAGGCAATAATTAATAGCCTACCAACCAAAAAAAGTCTAGGACCAGATGGATTCACAGCTGAATTCTACCAGAGGTACAAGGAGGAGCTGGTACCATTCCTTCTGAAACTATTCCAATCAATAGAAAAAGAGGGAATCCTCCCTAACTCATTTTATGAGGCCAACATCATCCTGATACCAAAGCCTGGCAGAGACACAACAAAAAAAGAGAATTTTAGACCAATATCCCTGATGAACATCGATGCAAAAATCCTCAATAAAATACTGGCAAACCGGATTCAGCAGCACATCAAAAAGCTTATCCACCATGATCAAGTGGGCTTCATCCCTGGGATGCAAGGCTGGTTCAACATTCGCAAATCAATAAACATAATCCAGCATATAAACAGAACCAAAGACAAGAACCACATGATTATCTCAATTGATGCAGAAAAGGCTTTTGACAAAATTCAACAGCCCTTCATGCTAAAAACGCTCAATAAATTCGGTACTGATGGAACGTACCTCAAAATAATAAGAGCTATTTATGACAAACCCACAGCCAATATCATACTGAATGGGCAAAAACTGGAAAAATTCCCTTTGAAAACTGGCACAAGACAGGGATGCCCTCTCTCACCACTCCTATTCAACATAGTGTTGGAAGTTCTGGCTAGGGCAATGAGGCAAGAGAAAGAAATCAAGGGTATTCAGTTAGGAAAAGAAGAAGTCAAATTGTCCCTCTTTGCAGATGACATGATTGTATATTTAGAAAACCCCATTGTCTCAGCCCAAAATCTCCTTAAGCTGATAAGCAACTTCAGCAAAGTCTCAGGATACAAAATTAATGTGCAGAAATCACAAGCATTCTTATACACCAGTAACAGACAAACAGAGAGCCAAATCATGAATGAACTTCCATTCACAATTGCTTCAAAGAGAATCAAATACCTAGGAATCCAACTTACAAGGGATGTAAAGGACCTCTTCAGGGAGAACTACAAACCACTGCTCAGTGAAAGAAAAGAGGACACAAACAAATGGAAGAACATACCATGCTCATGGATAGGAAGAATCAATATCGTGAAAATGGCCATACTGCCCAAGGTAATTTATAGATTCAATGCCATTCCCATCAAGCTACCAATGATTTTCTTCACAGAATTGGAAAAAACTGCTTTAAAGTTCATATGGAACCAAAAAAGAGCCCACATCTCCAAGACAATCCTAAGTCAAAAGAACAAAGCTGGAGGCATCACGCTACCTGACTTCAAACTATACTACAAGGCTACAGTAACCAAAACAGCATGGTACTGGTACCAAAACAGAGATATAGACCAATGGAACAGAACAGAGTCCTCAGAAATAATACCACACATGTACAGCCATCTGATCTTTGACAAACCTGAGAGAAACAAGAAATGGGGAAAGGATTCCCTGTTTAATAAATGGTGCTGGGAAAATTGGCTAGCCATAAGTAGAAAGCTGAAACTGGATCCTTTCCTTACTCCTTCTACGAAAATTAATTCAAGATGGATTAGAGACTTAAATGTTAGACCTAATACCATACAAATCCTAGAGGAAAACCTAGGTAGTACCATTCAGGACATAGGCATGGGCAAAGACTTCATGTCTAAAACACCAAAAGCAACAGCAGCAAATGCCAAAATTGACGAATGGGATCTCATTAAACTAAAGAGCTTCTGCACAGCAAAAGAAACTACCATCAGAGTGAACAGGTAATCTACAGAATGGGAGAAAATTTTTGTAATCTACTCATCTGACAAAGGGCTAATATCCAGAACCTACAAAGAACTCAAACAAATGTACAAGAAAAAAACAAACAACCCCATGAAAAAGTGGGCAAAGGATGTGGAGCATTTTAATAGCTCCTACAGATCTCCATTACAACTAAATGTTTTCCGAGGCAGCCTATGATAGATGGGTCTGCTATTGTGTTTAATAATTTCCATTAAATATTATACTAAAACTGAATTATGATGAAGTTAAGTAAAGGAATAATGTATTATGTTGGTTTTCACTTAGAAAACCTCACTAATTTATGTTTGCATTTAATAAAACTAACCTCTTGGCCAGGCATATTGGCTCACACCTATAATCCCAGCACTTTGGGAGGCCAAGGCAGGCAGATTATGAGGTCAAGAGATCGAGACCATCCTGGCCAACATGGTGAAACACCGCCTCTACTAAAAATACAAAAATTAGCTGGGTGTGGTGGCACGCGCCAGTAGTCCCATCTTCTCAGGAAACTGAGGCAGGAGAATCACTTGAACCCCGGTGACGGAGGTTGCAGTGAGCCGAGATTGCACCACTGTACTCCAGCCCGGCAACAGAGCAAGATTTCGTCTCAAAATAAAATAAAATAAAAACAACATAATACCCCAAAAAACTAACCTCTTAAATCATTTGTCCAAAGTTTAAGGAACATATGTTTCCCCAAAAGAAATGGAGTTAGAAAAGGGTAAGTAAATTGTTAAAGTGATGACAGAATTTTGAGACATTCTTGTCTTGTGCTTTAGGATATGTGAGAAGCATATATAACTTCCCTAATTTTCATTCAGTCAAGCTTTTCTCATGACCTTGTGCAGGTCATATGAACTCGTTCAACTCACATATCTATAAGCATCTGCTTTTTAAAGTTTTCATTTTCCAAACTAATTATCTTACTCTACACATGATAAAAGGAGGTAGCTACACTACTTTAATTATAATTCCCCTGAGATATTTATAGTACAATTATCATAAAAGTATATATTAAGATAGAGTCAATATGCCACTCTTCTGTCTCTTGAGCTATATAAAATAGCTGCCTCTATGTAATGGATATAAATGGCCTCTGCACATTACCTCCATCTGACTGGTGTATGTAGTGAAACAGTGGTGTCTGTAGCACAGTATCTATCATATAAATAACCACTCAATAGATGCTTATTATGTTGAATTTTCATTTACAGAAAAATAATTCTCTGATCAGACAATTATATAACTGATTAATATTAATATTATTGACAATAATATTTTCAGAATTGATACTAAAATTGTCTCAAATAAAAAGCATATATCTACTATTTGTTATTCATATAAAGTGGTCTACTGAAGAAAAGACATCTCTAGGTAGAAAAGATCTTACAATGTTCCCACCTTGAACTGAAAAGACAATCTGTGAAGACAGTCATGAACAGGTAAATTCAGCAATGAAGCAATTATTGAAATAGTTGAAGGAAAATTCTGTTGTTAAGGCACTTAAACATTTTGGCCATGGCATTGATTTAAAAGACAAACAACATGATTCTCATTTGTCTTTCTCCAAAATGGTTGCCATGTTGACAGCACAAGAAATTGAATTGCAGTTTTCCTTGTCTGCTTTAACCTGCCCACATGCCTACCCATACCCTCTAACTATTAACAATTTTTTTTCTTCTCTTTCTGTCCTTAATTCGGAATAATATACCCTACCTACTTTTAAGATTTACCATAAAAGGGTAAATAATCTGACTTGCAGGCCAGGTTCTAACGTTCTGATGGAAATGAATGGGTCAGAGTCAAGAGCATGCCAGGAGGAGACACCGTTCAAAAATCTAGAACCAGGGAATGCAGAAGTAGAGTTATAATCCAAAAGAAAAGGTAACACGTCAAATCGAGGGACAAAATAAGCGATGTTAACCACGTATGTCAAAACAGAGAGAAACTTTGTTTAATGAGCACTTTCTCCACGTCCCCATACTCTTAGGCTTTTGTCTCCTTTTGTGAATATTGAGGATGAGTGACCCCACACCTGAGTTGATAGTTCAGTAAAAAACAGAAGTAGTACTCTATAAGAGTCTACAATGGTATGTTGAATGTCTGGCATCAGATGACAATTCTGGAGACTTGGAGGCAAGTACAGAGACCAATAGAGTGCAAAAATTATCTACTCTAATTTTTGCTTATTAAGCTTCCTGGTACCTCTTCTTACTTAGTCTAACAAATTGTATAGGAAGAGTGTGCCATATAGAAGTTTTTCAATGGTGGAGAAACTTTAGGTTGTTTTTCTATATTCGGACAGATAATCTGTGTATTAGTCCATTCTCACACTGCTGCAAATAAATACCTGCAACTTGGTAATTTATAAAGAAAAGAGGTTTAATTTGCTCATGGTTTCACAGGCTGTATAGGAAGCATGACCGCTTCTGGGGAGGCCTCAGGAAACTTTCAATCATGGCGGAAGGTGAAGGGGAAGCAGGCATATCTTACATAGCTGGAACAGGAGGAAGAGAGAGAGGGAGAGGAGTGCTATACACTTTTAAACAAGCAGATCTCATGAGAACTCTCTCATTATCTTGAGAACAGCACCCAGGAGGATGGTGTTAAACCATTAGAAACTACCTTATAGCCCAATCGTCTACCATCAGGCTCCTCCTCTGACATTGGGGATTATAATTTGACACGATATTTGGGTGAGGACACAAATTCAAGCCATATCAGACTGCATAGGGGGTTCTCCATAATGACACGACTAGAACCCAACTTTGTGAAAAATTACTTTCAGCTGGTCATGAAGACAGTGCTGCTGAGAGATCCTCATCAGAGTGAATGCATTAGCCACACAAGAACAGTGTTGTACAGGTTTCCTGGAAAAGTGCTCTAAAAATAGAAAACAGCATATTCTGAGAATGATATTGTTGCATTCAGTGTAATCTTCAGAAAAATAAAAGATATGAGGGAAAAGAAGGAACAAAAGGAAAAATTGATAATGAGAAGACCACTTTTTATCTTATTGCCTGTGATAAAGATGATTCCTGCTTTAGTTTATTCATTAAGGTATAAAATTTTTGAGGTGTTATCTTTCTACTTTCAACAAATGGATCTTAGTTTTTTTTTCCTTGCCCATGGGCTTATCCAGTGGAGAGACATATCTATGTGACAGTAAGTTATGTGCATAAAAAGTTAAAATTCTGGCCTGTTTAGCCATAGTGTTTGGTCCATGAAACACCACATTTATCTATCTGACAGTACCAGGGAAATGCTTCACTGCCTTCCACACCGTTATCCTCCTGACCTTCTAGGCTGCTTGCACATTGGAGTACCAGTTGCCCATACTGATATCACTTCAACTGCCCACCTTAGCAAAAAAGCAAGTGAATGAGACTCTTTGTTATAACTCTTGAGGTCCCTCTGTTTAGTCTGTGCTTCTTCAACAATCTCTACAAGTCACTTGGGGCAGCGAGGAAAGTAAATTACCTTCATTATGTTATCTCTAGATCCTGCTGGGTCAGGATTTGGCTAATTTAAATGAATGAGAACATTTGAGAAAGACGAATATCTGGACAAGGATGGAGCAAAGACTAGGGGGATTCAACTGGTAGGAGAACGACCATTTGTGTAGGTCATGTAGACAAACAGAGTTAGAGCATCCAGGATTTTAATCTGGGATCTATATGTTACTAGTTGCATAACCTTGATATGACTTAACCTCTTTGAGTCCCATCTGTGTAAAATGAGGATAATATTATGTAACTCACAGGATACTGTAACAAAGAATGAGAAACATGGTATATAGTGAGCATTAAAAGGGCGCTTTAGCTTATCTTAGAACACAGAATCTGTATGGCATGAAATATGCTGGTGCAGGTAAGCAGTTATCTTCATGGCTACTGGGTGCTTTGACAGGCTGAATTGAATAAGTCGTGGGAGTGAGGAGGCCTTGACAGTGGAAGAAACAGCCCAAGCAAGGGTATAATGGTATAATGAAAAGGAGTCACTTGTACCAGGAAAAAAAATAGAGTTACAAATAATTTCTGTTTCATGCAGGCAAATCACAAGAAAAAGAAAGAGACTCTTTTAAAATCAGTTTTTAGACATTACTTTTTATGTTTACCATTTCTATTGCCAGAAGCCTGATTAAGTTGGAAGTACAATCAGTTTTCTCAGGAAATAGTGTGGGTGTTAATTAGAGTGGTGTGAAGCTAGTGGGTCTCATGTATCAGTGAGGTCAATGGAAACTTTAGTTACTGCAACTTTGAGAGCATTCCTCAAACCATGAAGTTAGCAAATTTTTGCACGTATCTTAAAAAAGGAAGCTTATTGGCTACAGAGGCAGCTATTAACAGGATTACTGTTAACAGCACTTTCAGAAGTGGGGGAGGAGTCAGGGAATAGAAACACTTAAAGTCTACCTCTGCTTACCCCAAAGGATGAGGAGAAGGAATATATGACATATTTTACTGTTTGAATGTACCTGTGCAGTGTTAGTCTAGTCTTTTATTACAGGTTGAGCATCTCTAATCCAACAATCCAAAATCCAAAATGCTCCATATCCAATGTTTTTTGAATACCGACATGATGCCACAAGTGGAAAATTCCACACCTGACCTCGTGTGATGGGTGCACAAAATTAATAAAAATATTTTATAGAATTACCTTCAGTCTATGTTTATAGGGTGAGTATAGAACATAAATGAGTTTTGTGTTTAGTCTTGGGCCCCATCCCCAAGATGCCTCATTACGTATATACAAATATCCTCAAATTTGAAAAGAATCTGAAATCTAAAACACTTCTGGTCCCAAGCATTTTGGATAAGGGATACTATATCTGTACATCCTAAGATGCTTATTTAATGTTTTAAAGGCCCTCTGGAATGTATTGCTGTCCATGAGCATAGATAGAGGAAACTTAAAATACTGTACTTTACAATAACACAATTATACTCCCAAAGAGCTCCCTACTGGTGCTTGCAATAATCATTAATCACTCTTCTGATGTAGAAATTTGATGATACCCTTAAAGATGCTAATAGCTCTGGGAGGAGTAATGTATTAAGTAATGAAGTGTTATTAATCCTTAAGTGAGAATTAATTGAACAGATCTTTTATTTATTTATTTATTTATTTATTTATTTATTATTATTATTATACTTTAAGTTCTAGGGTACATGTACATAACGTGCAGGTTTGTTACATATGTATACTTGTGCCATGTTGGTGTGCTGCACCCATCAACTCGTCAGCACCCATCAACTCGTCATTTACATCAGGTATAACTCCCAATGCAATCCCTCCCCCCTCCCCCCTCCCCATGATAGGCCCCGGTGTGTGATGTCCCCCTTCCCGAGTCCAAGTGATCTCATTGTTCAGTTCCCACCTATGAGTGAGAACATGCGGTGTTTGGTTTTCTGTTCTTGTGATAGTTTGCTAAGAATGATGGTTTCCAGCTGCATCCATGTCCCTACAAAGCAAAAAACCTGTTGGAAACAGGTTTTCCAAGAAAGAATACAGGACATTATCTGGTGGGAATGAGTTTGATTAGCCGGAGAATGGTAAGGGCATTCAGCATAAAGATACTATGAGATCACTTGGACTCGGGAAGGGGAACATCACACACCGGGGCCTATCATGGGGAGGGGGGGGGGGGGGGAAGGGATTGCATTGGGAGTTATACCTGATGTAAATGACGAGTTGATGGGTGCTGACGAGTTAATGGGTGCAGCACAGCAACATGACACAAGTATACATATGTAACAAACCTGCACGTTATGCACATGTACCCTAGAACTTAAAGTATAATAATAAAAAAAAAAAGAGATACTATGGAGATACCTGGATGATGGTACAAAGATATCTGTGAATCGAAACAAACAAACAAACAAAAAACACTGAAAGAATAGGAATAAAGAGCCTGGGGGAAATTTTAGCAAGTGATTGCTATGTGCAATTAGGCTTCACTTACTTCACAATTTTGCCTTGGGCCAGCTATGTATGTAGCTCTAGCTATTATTTTAAGAGTTGGTTTACTTGTATCTGTAAGTCTTAATTCAAATTCTATTCATAGTTCTTGTCTTTGACTTTTCAACTATAAGGATGAGTAAAAAATAAGATCACATTCTCTAATGAGCAGCAGTAGCTTTCCTTTAGGAAATGGATTAGAAAATATTTGATCAGTTATACCCTGATGAAAGAGAAGCATTTCACTGTAATTTTTTTCTGGCTATTTTAAAAAAGATATTTTTCAAACCCTTCAAATCCTCCTGACTTATCTGCAAAGGGATGAAGATAATGATGGGTGTTACACTGCAGCCTAGGCATACATTTTAGTGAAAATTCAGGTTTGGTAATGAGTGCTTACAGCAGAAATACTAATCCTACTGTTTCAACCTGTGTTTGTGTGTTTGGTGTTAGAGAAACAAGAAAGGAATAATATTTGGTTTTGTAAAATGAACAAATGGCAGATCCTATTGTGGGTATAGGCTTCTTTTAATCTTAGTACTTTAATGATCAACACTGCACTCAGAACAAGTGATTTTCATTTTATTTTCTTCTTTCTCTAAAGCATAACACCCCACTAAATAAACATATATAAAGAGAATGATTTAGTTTTATATGCAAGAGAGTGGGACTTTAGTCAAAGAATTTCAGCTTTCTGGGCTGTGTTTTCTCACCTGTGCCTTTTCTATGAATTGTGATGGTAGTATACTGTGAATTCACGTATCCGCAAGTCTCTGGATTAATTAGGATCTGCATATATGAGTTTACAGAAAATTTATAGAGAAAACACAGTAAAGTGTGCACTTAACACAAGACATGTTAGCTATGCATACTTGTAAGTAAACTATACTCATATTCATACCTCAATACTTAACTATGACATCAGTTTGATACGTGAAAGATAATAAGTGCCTTTAGCAGCAAAAGAATATTTTGTTGTTCTTCAGTGAATAGGGGGCTGGGGGAGTAAATATGTTGGTACCAAGAATTGTATATGCCGCCAAATTCATTTCAACCAAGTATGACTATGTTTGTCGTGCATAGCACCATTTGGAAATGATTTTAAACATTTATTTTCAAATCAATCAGGTTAGTGAACTTGGTGAATCATGGTTAGTTTGGAACTCATAATTTTAATTGGAACTCATAGTTGAAATTGTACTTTTGTGCAATTAAAATCTCCATTAGCTGGACAAATAGAACATTGCAAACAGGCAAATCGTGAGGTGAAAAGAAAGAGGAAGGAAGGAAATGAAGGAAAAAGGAAAGGAAAGCTTCCTAGTGTGGTGTAATAGTTGTCATCTTTGAAGTACATGCTTGGAGAAAAAAGCAAAAGACCCCCAGAGGGATAAAAATGTGTAATCCTGATAAAAATGCTTATTGGGTATTTTATGTATAAACAGTCACTTACTATCATGTGCTAGTATGCTGGAAATTGGGGAAATGATGTTTTGGAGGCCAAAATATACAGGCAAACAATGATCATCAGGAGACAACTTTGATCCTAACCCTGTAGAAACACTCAGTATCACCTTTATTTTTATCATGAAATATTGACAGAGACAAGAATCTAAGACTTTGACACAAGCATCTACTCTTGAGCCTGTAAAGATAACAAATCACCATTAGTTTTCTCTACTGCGTAGAATCTCTGTGGGAGACAGTGAGTTGTGAAGCTGCTTGTTGCACTGCTGAACCTGGGGACTCCTGACAGTGAACTTGCCAAAACAAAAGCACCAACATGAAAACTTAACGATGACTATAATCAAAAGCGAATAAGCATGCTTTTCTTCAGGCAGATTTTAATATAATTTAACTGAATCAGTTTATATTAAAAGATCTTTTTCTTAAAAGACTATTTGAGAGAAGAAAGACAATAATAGGAGATGAGTGTATGTTACTGAATTTTGCCGGAAGGTAATTTCTGTTCAGAGATAAAAATTTATAATTTGGAGATTAATGGAGGTTCTATACTAGGTTGTGCTCTGTCACCCAGGCTGCAGTGCAGGGGTGTGATCACGGCTCACTGCAACCTCAACTTCCTGGGTTCAAGGGAACATTCTGCCTCAGCCTCCAGAGTAGCTGGGATTGGAGGTGAGCACCACCACCACACCTAGCTAATTTTTGTATATTTTGTGGAAATGTGGTTTGCCCAGTCTGGTCTTGAACTCCTAGGATCAAGCCATCCTCCCACCTCAGCCTCCCAAAGTGCTGGGATTAAGGCAGGAGCCACCACTCCTGGCCTACACTTTTTTCTAATGGTATAATTTATACTTCTTCACTCTCAAAGATGGCATATTATTTATAACAAAATAAAAGCTTTTTCTGAGCACATGAAAATGCTTTATGCTTTATAACAATAATAAGTAAAATGGAAGAATCCACCCCCGTCGGAAAAATGTGGAATTTGTTTATTGTTTCTGCTTGAAGAAAAAAAATGTTTTCATAAGCATGGGAGAAATGAGAATTTATACAGCATGAAAGATGTGCTTTTTTCACAATCTTTCTAAACAATATTAGAGCAAAGACCAGTAGGACTATGCAATTATTTTACTGCCATAAAAAGATTGGCATATAATCGTAATTAAATTTCAACCTGATTATTTATTTGAGTGAGGACTTATCTTTGGGAGAGACATATTTCGAGAAATGAGGAAGGAGGTGAACTATACTGGCAAGTTATGTGCCCAGAATCAAACCTGGTGATCAATGTCATGACAGCCAGATTCAGTCCAACCCACCTAATTATAAAATATGTTGAGAGTAGTATCAGATAATGTTATTTATATACAAAATTCTGTGTGATAGGCATAATAATTTTATGTGCATTTGAGAATGCTTTCCTAAAATGATGGCAATATGCACATTATATATATATGTGTGTGTGTGTGTGTGTGTATGTTTGTGTGTGTCACATTTCAGAAAGATCTAAAGTTACTAAACTATAACAAAGATCTTATCTCTAGTTAATAACTATTTTTAGTATTAATTTGGAGGAAGTGTGTTTCTGACAAGTTATAGTATATCTATTTGGATGGATCCCAAATCTATTATACCTCTCCACAGAATTTGTTTTGTATAGTCAGCTGTCTACTGGGTGTTTCTAACTGCATACCTAAGCCTGTTTTCCCTTTGCTAGTTCCATTGTGATGGATATATACACTTTTACATTCATTTCAGAATCACTTCCTAGTGGTTCTACCACTTTAGCATTTTTAAGATATGGCACCTCCTCCATATACTCACTGCTACAACTTTAGTTCGGTCTTTACTCATCTCTTCCAGCTGTTCTGCTTATCTCCAGTCTTGCCTTCCTGAAAATCATTCTGTCCATAACACTGCCTGAGTTATCTTTTATGGAATGTATATCTGATCATATAGCTCCCCTAACTAAAGTACTGCAATGGGACTTTTAGGTAAACACATGTGTTTATCCAAGCCACTTCTTGAAGCTCATGAGTATGACAATACAAGCAACTAAAAAGGTATAAACCACAAGGACAAAGAGAATGGGAAAGGAAACCCAGAAGCCTAGACATATCTATGCATTTTAGAAGATAGAAAGTAAATGGATGTATAGTAATTTATGTAACAGAGGAGGAAAAGATAAAACTTAAATATCTGCAGAGGGAGAAGTAAATTCCTATAAGACAATAGAAAGGCTTAGGAAGGCTTATGTTTAGAAACTGAAGGGACTAAGGAACGCTGAAGGCAGATTTTACTGGTTTGGGGTAAATAGAAACAAGAAGATTGGTTAAAAGTCTGGATATGTAGTAAGACCCCAAATCCCTTTACAAAACCCATTTCTCTTCTTTTAGGCCACAGTCATGGAGTACAAATTATGTATTTTTCAAAAGTTTTTTTGATACTATAAAAGCAAATGACACATATATATATATTTGTATAATTTCATTACAATGTGCACAAAACTTACAATCATTTGATAACCTGGGCAACTGTGATTATCTACCACTGTTCTCTTATAAGCTTTTTGTGTGCCTTTCAGGCAACACAGTTGTGCAAAAAGTAGATTTTCAATAAAAAATAATTGACCTTCAATGAACAGTGTGTGCAAATTGTCTTTCTTTTTTAACCAAAGCGGAGTTTATGGGATGGGGAATTTCTAGAACCTATAACTTCCAAAATCATGGATCTTTATTGATGAGGTGTAAGGAGGAGCAGCAGATGAAAACCGTACATAAAGGATGAGGATGCAGAGACTTGGGAGAGGTGACAAATGGTGTAGGAGACATCAACTGCAGAATTACATAGTAAATGTATAACATGCTTTGTATTTTGGTAGGTTGCAGAGAATGACTAGTGCAGCATGGAGATCAGATGCAGAAAATTCAGTCTTTGGGGGAATGGAAAGATAATGAGACTTAGATAAAAGGTAGGTGGGTTATAAAATAGGATGAAATTATGTTTTATACAAGCATGGTATGTGTTGTGATTTTGAATCCTTTTCAGTTTTCATATCTCTCTAGTACCAACTTGGGAGACATATTATCATGACTGAATCGGAGAGTTGACAGCATACCAGAAAGTGTCATTGTATAGTTTGGAAGATGGAAATCATAATACTTTTTCCCCACATAAGCACTCCAGGAAATTAACCTCCAAATACAACTGAGGCATAGGCACTGTTATGGCTTTTTTACAGATCAGTAAACTGATGAAATATGGTGAAACTATGTAAGTAGACCAAAGATGTACAAGAAGATACACATTGAGCAGAAAATAAATTTGAGCCTTGCTTCTCAACTCTTTATTTAACCAGAGACAGTTCTATCTCAAACATGAGGTTCTATATGAAAGCAGGAGGGAATTAGGAAGTAAAATCTGGTGAGAATTTTTCCTGAAATATTACAGCTGTCATTCTCAGGGCCCTTGTCCTGAGATAGTGGCAGGTTAAGATATTAAATTTTTATTTCTCTGGGAACTCTTCATGGACTATTGCCATATCAATGACAATGCAGACAGAAGTGCAGGTGATTGTAAAGAACAGACTGCTTGACGTACCCTGTGTATAGTACAGCTACACCCCAGAGCAGTTAGCAGTGCTTATCTGAATTCTTTGTTGTTTGTCAAAAAGATTATTGTTTTCTGACACAATCTTTCTTTTCTAAGAAAAAAAAAGCGGTGGTACATATTCTAACCATGCTTTAGAATCCCAGGTTCTGTCCTAAAGATAAAAATTTCAAGATGACTCCAAAAGAAAAAAAAGTGATACGGATATAAGTCAAGTGTTTTTAAGTTTTAAAAACATGATATCCTATTTATCTTTCTCTATTTTTTCTTTTAATGCGTTAAGCATTATCTCATACAACCAGGAATGTAAACTGTGACCAGTTTACCAAGAAAGGCTAAACTCAAGAGAACATATAATGATATGTTTGTCTTTCCTTTGTTGTCTTTGCATTTAATTTTCATATATATCCATATTTTGTGGTGACTTTGAATTTGTCTCCTGGAGGTAGATGCTCATGTAGGTCTAACTACTGAAAACACTAGATGGAAATGTTGATGACTAGCAGAGAATACACTGGGCAATGTGGACAGGACCAGAATATTTTGCATGAGCGGAAAGCAGGATTCTCTCATCAAAGGGAACCAGAGTATGCACTTTTGCATACATTTTGGTGAGGAAACTAGCACATAGAAAAGAAACTCTTTTCATTACCTCCCCTATATATCTAAAGGATGTCCTTCCCAATGGATTGCTCTAAGGGCTTTTCACTGTAGTTTTAACAATGGCCATGCCAACATTGTATCTTTTAAGATTATTGAAAGAGACCAATTTGGGAGACTGTGACCAGTATGAGTGTTCACTTCACTTAACTGTCTCTGCTAAACTCTGGAGATCTTCAGGCTGGGGAAGATGATACTGCAGGCAAATATTTTCCTTGCTGCTCTTCTTTTCTCTCAGCAAAGTGGCTATAAGGTATTTTAGTCCATTAAATTAATTGAATAGCTGGGTACGGTGGCTCATGCCTGTAATCCCAGCACTTTGGGAGACAGAGGCGGGCGGATCACCTAAGGTCAGGAGTTTGAGACCAGCCTGACCAACATGGTGAAACCCCATCTCTACTAAAAATACAAAATTAGCTGGGCGTGGTGGTGCATGCCTGTAATCCCAGCTACTCTGGAGGCTGAGGCATGAGAATCGCTTGAACCTGGCAGGTGGAGGTTGCAGTGAGCCAAGATCGCGCCACTGCACTCTTGCCTGGGCAACAAGAGCGCAACTGCACATCAAAAAATAAAATAAATAAATAAATAAATAAATAAATAAATAAATAGAATAGATATGTACCCTCATGAAATCAATAATTAGAAAAAATAAAAAGAATAGATACAATGAGTTTTAAAAATTTACTTGGCAATGATAACAGCAATGAAACTACTAATTCATAGAGTAAGTCCTATGTGCCACGCACTCCTAGAAGTACTTTGCATTTATCATCTTATCTCACAAAACCCCATATGATGGATACTAATATTATTCTTATTTTACAGTAGAGGCAGATTTGAGATTCAATCCTAGGTAGTGTGGTTTCAGAGTCTACACTCTTTATTACTGAGGTACTGCCTCTCATAAAACAAAGCTATGTGCTTTTTTTAACTTGGTTTGATGACAGGACCACAGCTTGGGCTTATCTAAGTTTATACCCTTCTCAGTTTTATCTTATCTTGCCCTACCATTTCTTACCTTTCCTAGATGTTCTCACCCCACTTGCCCAGCCCAGTATCCCATGCTTTACTGCTTCCCTGTACTTTTAGTCTAATAAAAAAGCATCTGATGAAATATATTCTCTGAGGTGTATATTATGTTATTCCTCTCAGAAGTCTTTTTTTCAGGTATATTAAATATTAACCTTCCCAGAAATATTTGCATTTTTCAAAGAGGATGCATGGAGAGGAGATTGGGAGAATATTATAGAGTAGGTAAGATTTCTAAGAGCTTCTCAAATCGCAAAAAGGTACATAATTACATACTTCCCCTACCTTTATGGACAGCCTAGCTTTATGGTGCTATCAGCACTTCCTTACCAGATGCAAAGGTCATAAGAAATTGGATAGTTTTCATATTACTTCAGAGGCTCCTACCTCTTCTCTTCACACTGAATTTATTACTGCTCTCTGGATTTCTGTGGAAAGGATGGATTCTTACCATTTGTGATACAATAAAGATTAATTCCTGGCTCACTGAGTTGCCAGGTTTAGCAAATATAAATTCATGACTCCAATGCAAATTTGAATTTCATAGAATAAATACTTTTTAATATAAATGTATTCCATGTAATATTTAGGGCATACTTATACAGAACTTATTTTTCATTTCTCTTAAATTCAGATTTAACTGGACAACTTGTATTTTATTAGATAACTAAACTCCAAGTGGATTTTAATTATCTGTAGACCAGAAGAAAATGTTAATTATGAGTATATTATAGTGATCCAATTATGAGGTGATGAAAACATGAAGGAAAGGTGGCCGCTATAGAGAAATGCTCTGAAGGACAAATCCATGCAGACAATGGAAGAAGAATCAAAATATGGTGATTGCTTACTTTTGAAGGGGCTTTTGAACAATGTTGTTGAAAGAGATCCCAGGTGTCTTGAATAGAAGTTCAAGGTTATGTGTTACACAGCAAAAGTCATTATAAAAGACTAAGGATAGAAACTCAGGGACTTTGGTTCAGTTTTTGAGAGCAGGCAGGTTACATAAAGTAATCAGACTAGAGAATAACTTGAGTCTTGAATGTCAAATAAGGCTTAGGGGATTAAACACACCTTAAATGTTATTTTAGGTCATTACACAGAAATCACAAGGTCAGTTAGATTTCTATTGAATATCTAAAAACCAGTGATACCATACTAAAGAGAAACTGTTAGTCTTTTGACATTATATCATCATACTCCTATGTAAATAAAGAATATTTCTGGTATTTAATAATTCAGTTAAGATAATTGTACAATCAAGCATGATAATTTACAATCAAAACGAAAAATTGCAAAATGCTGTATACATATTCTGTTCTGGGAAACGGGAAAAGTTATGAACACTTAATATCTATTTTATGATGTCACAAAATATTTGAAGCATAAAGGATAATCTAATTTCATTTCCAATTGGGATATGAGTTTCCACCTCCCTCGGGAGATGATTCCTCAAAGAGTAGATGACAACTAGTGGCTAAATTAGGAAATACAAGTTAGATTTATAGAACTGGTTGTAATGTGAAATCTTATTTTCTCTTCTAGCCAGAATGCCTATTAGCTATTTTGATTAATTTTAGTTGGATTTCAAAAATTAATAAATCATTGTTCATATTGCAAGATGAATACTTAATCAGATACCTCTTGCAAGATTCTGATGCTGAGAGTTAGAATACAGTGTAAAAAAAAAACATTTTAAATGTAAAGAGAGTGTTGTAGAGCATACACAGTAAGAAAAGAGCAGGGTTACCGTGGGAACCATAATCCTGAATTTCATGACTTGTCTTGTGTGATTACAAATTTAATGCTGTAGGAAGGATTGTGTGACTTCTTCCTTTATTTTGAGGATGATTTATTTGTGAATAATCAGGAAAGGATAAGACTTAGATGTAACCTGAATTGGCACAAACAGGGAGGATACTACATCTTTTAGGAAGGTAAAAGTAAAACAAAACAAAACAATATGGGAGAGCAGTCTCTTCAAAAGTACATGAGTTCAGCACACTGCAAGTTTTCACTGTAGAAAAACACAAAAAACAATGTTACACTTTGACTTTATTTGCAACTGAGGATTTCCAAAAGGCTTTGAAATGGGCACAGAAACTGTGCCATGTTTCTTGAAACTCAAGGGGTAGTTGTGACAGTGAATGAATTCCAGAGTATGCAGCTGGCAACAGAAAGCAAGGGAAGCTAGAGGAATTAACTTTTGCTTGGATTTAACTGAATCACAACTTGCAACAGTGAAGTATGAGTACAGTTGTCTGAAAAATCTCAGCAGCAGACAGGCAAAGTGTGTGGTAGTCAATATATGAGTTGTCTTGTTATTAGGAAAGATCTGGAGTCAAATATGAATATGAGACTGCATTTGTACACAAAAGTGTGTCAAGCTGGTTATACATCAGACTGCTACATATGTCTGCACATCATGCAATTTAATGGAAAGGGAAGGATGCAATCAATTAATAAGGTGTTTTTTACTATGGTTCTGAGCATACAGATTTCTCTAAAGAGTTGAATTTTTGAGACTTTTTTTATATTGATTCGCTTATTTTTCTTTGGATATTGCCAGAGGCAATAAATTTTGAGACTATTCCAATTTTGGCAACAGACATTCCAAATAACATTTTCTGTGTTAACAATTGATATGGCAAAGAAGACCATGCATAAATGGACACAAAAGTTTAGATCATATTTAGGTCAGGGTCCTTTTGTGTCCTTTTGGAGAAAAATTTAATATAGGCGGTGCTGCCTAAACAAATTTAGCTGAACTTAATACACTGATTATTAGTATTTGTGCTAATAGCTGAACTTAATACACTGATTATTAGTATTTGTGCTAATATGTATACTAATATGAATATCCTCTGGTTTCATTTGTATTTTCAGCTTAAGATGTAATATTACTAAAGTCAATCAGTGTAAGCACCAGGCCTGGAAATGCAGCATATGCTTTACAGAAAAAGATGTTGCTGTAAATGATAAATAGGGACGAAAATGGTGAATGGAATACAGTTTTAGAATAACAAAGATACAAATGAATGAATGAAATGAGGAAGTGAAATTTGCATTTCAAGTCATGGAATACCAAGCACATTATCAGAAAAATAATTTAGTTAGTGTTGGGGGGTAAAACTCTTAAAAGTTTGAAAGAATACTTAACATCAGTATAAAGAAGCAAACAATACTGAATGAATTAAAATGTACAATATCGGTCAAAAACAATCACTCTAGTCTTTCATAAGGAAGTAGTGAGAAAAGTAATCATCTTGGTTTTGATCAATTTATGATAAAAGTGGGTTATTCTAGAGTGGAGAGACAAAAAATGGAGCAGAGTTTTAAGTTTTCACTGAATACATGTAGATTGAAATGAATAAGAAATGAAAGAAACAAAGGACTGTAAGGCTAGGCACAACAAAATTAAAGACATTTTGAGTGTAATGTCTTTTGCATGAATAGACTGTACTAACAATGAAATGCTAAAAGCATTTGAATGTCAAAAATAGGATGTTAGAGCTTCAGAATTTGATAAATATTTAGCATAATACAGTAGTTTATTTGCCTGAGCTCTTGTTGCTTTTTATCACCATTTTCTCATGAAATGCCTTACCTTGTAGTGGAAAGCAGTGTTTTAATAAGATAAGCCATGAGTATTTATATAACTGAAACAAAAAAGATTGAGCTCTGTTTCATCAGATTGCTATAAACCAGGAGCTCTACAAAATGAAAAAGGAAAGAGAAAAATAATTCTCAGAATAAGAATGACATAGAAATAAATGCAATGTCAAAATTGATCAAAGGGGAGGAGTTGCTTTTAAATGTAAGTTTGGATGAAAATGATACAAAGAGACATGGGTAAAAGGAAGGGCACAGTGAAACTGAGTCATCCGTAGATGAAGGAAAGAAAAGGAATTTATATTAATAATGAGCATTGATGTTCAGTTAGTTTAAGTTGTGTCAGAAATTTTCAGAATATCCTGATTTGCAGTGGGTTTTAGAACCTAAGTATACTACACAGACTATCTCTACCTGCACAAAGGGGATTTTTTTAGCTTATTCATAATTTAGAAAAAAATCAATTTGACCCCTTTGGCTTATCAAACTACACTTTCTATGGAAGCTCTAGTGGATTTTAGACATTGCTATTCTCATTTGTTAACAAAACAAAACAAAAGAAAAAAATACCTTTCAGATAATATGTAAATTTGTCCTGAGTTTTGGGGCCTGTATTAAAAATTCCATGACATATTCCTGAACTAAAAAGCCCTTTTGTTTTATCTATAAACTAAGATTGCAAAGAATATGAAGGTCAGAATGACACACATATGCCTATACTTATTTTTTCATTTTTATTTTTTGAATGTTTTTTTAAAAATTTCAATAGTTTTTGAGGTACAGGTGGTTTTTGTTTACACGGATATGTTCTTTAGTGGTGATTTCTGAGATTTTAATAAATCCATTGCCCAAGCAGTGTAAACTGTATCCAATATGTAGTCTTTTATTCCTCACCCACTCCCAACTTTTCCCCGAGTCCCCAAAGTCCATTACATCATTCTTATGCCTTTGTGTACTCATAGCCTAGCTCCCACTTATAAGTGAGAGCATACAATATTTGGTTTTCCGTTCCTGAGTTACTTCACTTAGGATAATTGTTTCCAACTCTATCCAGGTTGCTGTGAATGCCATGATTTCATTCCTTTTTATGGCTGAGTAGTATTCCATGGTGTATACACGCCACATTTTCTTTATCCACTTGTTGGTTGATGGGCACTTAGGTTGGTAACATATCTTTGCAGTTATGAATTGTGCTGCTATAAACATGCATATGCATGTGTCTTTTTCATATATTGACTTCTTTTCCTTTGGGTAGATACCCAGTAGTGGGATTGCTGGATTGAATGGTAGTTCAACTTGTAGTTCTTTAAGGAATCTCCATACTGTTTTCCATAGTGGTGGTATGAACTTACATTCCCACCGGCAGTGTAAAAGTGTTCTCTTTTCCCTACATCCATGCCACCATTTACTGTTTTTTGACTTTTTAATAATAGGCATTCTTGCAGGAGTAAGGTGGTATCTCATTGTGGTTTTAATTTGCATTAATGATAACTGATGTTAAGAATTTTTTCTTATGTTTGTTGGCTGTTTGTATGTATTCTACTGAGAAATGTCTATTCATGTTTTTTGCCCACTTTTTGATGGGATTATTTGTTTTTTCTTGCAGATTCATTTGAGTTCCTTATAGATTCTGGATACTAGTTCTTTGTTGGATGCATAGTTTGCAAATATTTTTTCCCACTCTGTAAGTTGTCTGTTTAGTTGACTTATTATTTCTTTTGCTATGCAGAAGCTTTTAAATTTAATTAGGTCTCATTTATTTTTTTATTTTTGTTTTCATTGCATTTGCTTATGGGGTCTTAGTTATGAGTTCTTGGCCTAAGCCAATGTCCAGAGGAGTTTTCCTAGGTTTTGTTATAGAATGGTTATGGTTTCAGATCTTATATTTAATTATTTGATCCATCTTGAGTTGATTTTACTATAAGGTGAGAGATGGGGTTCCAGTTTCACTCTTCTACGTCTGGCCGGCCAGTTTTCCTAGCACTATTTAGTGAATAGCGTGTCCTTTCCCCAATTTATGTTTTTATATGCTTTGTCAAACAGCAGTTGAGTATAAATATTTAGCTTTATTTCTGGGTTCTCTATTCTGTTACATGGGCCTACATGCCTATTTTTTTATAACAGTACTATGCCCTTTAGGTAGGTATAGCGTTGTAGGATAATTTGAAGTCAGGTAATGTGACACATCCAGATTTGTTCTTTTTGCTTAGTGTTGCTTTGAATATCTGGGCACTACTTTTGTTCCATATAAATTTTAGGATTTTTTTTCTATTTCTTGAAGAATGATAATGGTATTTTGAAGGGAATTGCATTGAATTTGTAGATTGCTTTGGGCAGTATGTTTTTTTTTCACGATATTGATTCTACCCATCCATGACTATGGGATGTGTTTCCATTTGTTTTTGTCATCTATGATTTCTTTCAGCAGTGTTTTGTAGTTTTCCTTGTAGAGATCTTTCACCTTCTTGGTTAAGCATGTTCCTAATTATTTTATTTTACTTTTTCTAGATGTTTTAAAAGGGATTATGTTCTTGATTTCATTCTTAGTTTGGTCATTGTTGGTGTATAGCAGTGCTACTAATTTTTTACATTGATTTTGTATCCTGAGACATTACTGAACTTGTTCATTAAATCTAGGAGCTTTTTTGAATGTGACTTTAGGGTTTTTTTAAGATATACAATCATATTGGCAAAGAGACAGTTTTCCTGTTTTCCAATTTGGATGCCGTT